>NW_015151798.1:64418-65287 GCF_000732505.1 Cyprinodon variegatus | reverse complement strand
ATTTTTATTCGAATTTAACAGTTTCGGAAAAACAACATCAATAATACACACGTAAAGATTAATGCGAGGAGTTATTCCTATAATTTTACGTTTAATAAAGTAGCCAGCGGTAGCGACCTCGCTGCGACCTCGCTGGTTTCTGATCGGTCTCCAATAAGCCGGAGGAAGGCGGCGTGGCGACGGCAAAGCAGAACCGACGTAAATGCCTGCTGTCAAGTTTCTCTGAGTCCTGATTGGTTGAAGAACCCTGACTGACGGACCGCTCTAATTGGAACCAGAACCAAAGGAAGCTCCGTTTTACTCGCGCCCAGCCTTCAGCTTCTCCTCCACTGTGTGGTCCCCTTTGGATCCTCCCATGCAGGGGGGGCTCTTGCCCAGAGTGGGGTCCATGCCCCACTGTTCAGGAGTCTTTGCCTGGATGGCCAAGGCATGAACGCAGCTGCTCAGTTCCTCCTTCAGCGCCTCATTGACCAGACGGTGGCGCTGGATCAGCGGCAGACCCGCAAACTGGGAGCTGACCACAAGGACCCGGAAATGGGACTCGGATCCGGGGGGGACGGCGTGCATGTGGCTTTCATTGTGGACCTCTAAGAAGTCGGGTTTGAACCTCTCAGTAAGTTTGGTTCTGATTGTTGTTTCAACGGGCCGGTTAGAGTCTGGGTCCATGTGGGTCCTGAAGTGAGCCAGAGGACGGGATGCAGAAAGGCGGGCGCTGAGGAGCCGAGTGGAGCGGGAGACGGAGGGAAGCATCAGCCACTGTGGAGGAGAGGAGAACCGTAAAACTCTGCTGCAGAAACCAAACAGGATGTGCAGCTAAATTGTGTTTCAGGATCCTTTTAATTAAGTGTGTCTGATTATTTCTCTGTTCT
>NW_015151798.1:61364-62395 GCF_000732505.1 Cyprinodon variegatus | reverse complement strand
ATGTCAATTAATTATCTGCCACATTCCCGTGTAAATATCTGTCTTTGGAGGATGTGTTTTTTTTTTTACCACCCCTAGTTCTCTCATTTTTATTCCAAATACAATTTATAATTTGAATCACAGGGCTATTTTTATCTCTATGGTTCAGTATTTTCTCAAGTAGCAACTTTAACTGCTATACTTTCCTGTCTTAAAAGGCAGAACTCTTCTAGTCTAAAAAAAACTTATTTGATGAAATGGGGGGACCTATTGTTTGAACCCCTTAGGGGCTTTTAAAAACAAAAATGTCTTTTTTTGCGCTTTATGAAAAAAAGTCGCCTATATTTTGTGGATGTACAGCTACATTACAGCTACATTTCTCACAAACATTTATTTTTCATATTGCACCAGTACAGTTAATGAGCAACCTGTACTTGTGTGCTTGTTTGTTCTGTCTAAAATGTTTATTTTGGAATAAAGAGGTTAATATAAAAAATATTTTTTGTCCGATTCATCGATTAATCAAAAAAATAATCGTCCGATTCATCGATTTTTAAAATAATCGTTAGTTGCAGCCCTAGTTTAATCTTGAAGCCAAACTGTATTGATGCTGCGTTGATTCTGTCTCACAGAATACTGACACCTGCTGGACATTTAAAGACACTACGGGCAGCTTATTGGACAGATTGAACTGAATTGATTCAATATCCTAGTACAATCGTATAATTTAAGTTATTGTAGGTTATATGGTATTATTTCATATCTATGTTTAAATTGAAAATAGCTTTGATATTTTTAGATGCAGCCAATAAATAATGTAAAAATATAACGTGAAAATTTAGGGTAAAATGTGAATGAGGATGCTTGTCGACTAGGAATTTAAACCATATTTTTAAAACAATAAGTACAGTAAAAACACTAAATAAGCTAAGATTAAATTTGAAATTAACTTCAATTCAGATACGTTGAGAGATAACTGAGGGGAAAAGGATGAGAGAATGAGAAAATTCAAATAAAAACGGCTGAAACATTCATATTCCTTTTTCGCTGCT
>NW_015151798.1:49685-60407 GCF_000732505.1 Cyprinodon variegatus | reverse complement strand
TATTCTTCTAATTTCACGACTCTATTCTCCTAATTTCACGACTCTATTCTCCTAATTTCACGACTCTATTCTCCTAATTTCACGACTCTATTCTCCTAATTTCACGACTCTATTCTCATAATTTTACGACTTTATTCTCATAATTTTACGACTCTATTCTCCCAATTTCACGACTTTATTCTCCCAATTTCACGACTTTATTCTCCTAATTTCACGACTCTATTCTCATAATTTTACGACTCTATTCTCCCAATTTCACGACTTTATTCTCCCAATTTCACGATTTTATTCTCCTAATTTCACGACTCTATTCTCCTAATTTCACGACTTTATTCTCCTAATTTCACGACTCTATTCTCATAATTTTACGACTTTATTCTCATAATTTTACGACTCTGTTCTCCCAATTTCACGACTCTATTCTCCCAATTTCACGACTCTATTCTCCCAATTTCACGACTTTATTCTCCTAATTTGACGACTCTATTCTCCTAATTTGACGACTCTATTCTCATAATTTTACGATTTTATTCTCCTAATTTCACGACTTTATTCTCCTAATCTCACGACTCTATTTTCATAATTTTACGATTTTATTCTCATAATTTTAAGATTTTATTCTCCTAATTTCACGACTTTATTCTCCTAATCTCACGACTCTATTCTCATAATTTTACGATTTTATTCGCATAATTTTACGATTTTATTCTCCTAATTTCACGACTTTATTCTCCTAATCTCACGACTCTATTCTCATAATTTTACGATTTTATTCTCATAATTTAATTGCTTTAGTCTCATAATTTCATGACTTTATTCTCTTAATAGAACAAAATAAAATCTAGCCTAGCCATAATACTCCGTCGGATGGAAACGTCACGCGCACAGTGTTTGGCTCTCTGGGCTCCACGCGCCGACCGACCGTCGGTGTTTCTGGATCCATCACTGATGTTTAATGACATTAGCTTTAGCCTTTTTTAGCTGCTGTTTAATAACAGTCGCCGCTTCCAAGCTTTCTAGGCTACACAGACACTGCGAAGCCTGAAATAAAACCCGCAGATATCAAGACACATATTTTATTAAACTAAAACTAGATCCAATAAAAAGCTTCATTCATATAAAGACTCACCTTTAAGGAAAGACGTTGAGGCTCCTTAACGCTTTGCAGCTGCCTCCAGTCCCAGCTGCAGTAACGACTTCTTCTACTGCTATACTTCTTCTTCGTGGGATAATTAGCAGCTTGTATCTAACGTTAAAACACATTACCCCCATCTACTGTTATGGGGTGTAGGGCAGAGTTTCTAGCATTTATATTTTTTTAATAATTTAGTTTCCCTTTAAAATTGTCGAATGTTTTATTTATCATTTCATGTTTAATTAAGTCGTTGTTTAATTTTAATCAATACCCACAATACTTCTTATTTTTAATTTTCTCTACTTTCCCAGTATTTTCACAATAAATAATAATATTCAGAGGTGAATTTTACTATTTAGTTCATGATTGTCAAATAGGAATGCCAAGAATGTCTCTGTGACATAAGGAGATATATATATATATATATATATATATATATATATATATATATATATATATATATAAATATATAAATAAAACCACTGGACTTTTCCAATCCAGGAAGCTTTTTCACATCAAAAGCGAAGAGAGCGTCTTCAAACCTAGAAAACAAGGTCCAGTGTTTTTTTTTTTTTTTTACTTTTTTGGAATTCTGTGCCCTGGATGACTGAGAATCGTCACCAGCATACAACATATTAAATGATTATTTATAGCTCCAAACATAGGGGTAAATTGAGCTAAATCAGGAGGTAAACAGAACACTCTGACCTATTTAATTTTTACAGATTAAACATGTGCATCACTTTAAATTATGCTACAAGAGCTTTTAAACTGTAAATACCAATTCAGAAATAAATAAAAAAAATTGTTCTAAAATATTGTGACATATATAGAGTAAAAAAAAACAACAAAAAAAACACTAAAAGTATATCAGTGTTTTTTAAACTCTACACATTCAACATTTTCCCATGTATTTTTGCAGCCTTTTGAGGAGGAGGTAGCATCTTTACCATTTTTACCGCAGCAGATCAGTTTCCTTATACTGGGATGTAGATTTAGAGAATGGCAGAGCTAGAGGACAAAATGAAAGAAAAACTAAATATATACACCTGAACAATTAGGTTTCCTTTAAAGGAGAAGTCAGCTCATATTCAGAATTCAAACTTCTGAAAGTACTTTAAATATGAAATTATTACATACTGTTCAATAAATGATCAGTGTTTTTAATTAAGAGTCATTTTCATCTGAACGTGCTTTACTGGAGGCATCCATGTTTGTCAAAGAACACTACTGCCACCTACTGGTTTGTGACGTGTTTCCTTTAAAAAAAGAGATAATTTCTCAGACATTCCACCTGATCTTATATTCATTAGACCTGATAATATACATTCCTGATGTTTTTCCTTCCTTGGTGACTGAAAAAGGGGTATTTCTGAGAATATTTTATGTTTTGCATTGAAGAAACCTCAGTTTCACTGTTTCTGGTTAATTACAGAACGTGTTTCTCTTGGATTATTTACTTTTTTAAACTGATTGTAGTTAAAGCCTGAGCGCCCAATCCGCAGTCGAGAGATTAAACTTTCTTTCTTTCTATTCCCTCCCTTTCCATCCATCTGTGCTCTGATTGGTTGGTTTACAAAGAGCAAAGCTGCTGAGCAAAGACGCATCATAGCAACAAGCACTCACTCTCTGAAACATCAGATTGTAGATATAGTAGGGTGACCAGACGTCCTCTTTTTCCCGGACATGTCCTACTTTTCATACCTAAAAAAGTCCGGGGGGAATTTCAAAATCTTGCTCGACTACAGCGCAACCCCGCAACGCCTCGGTCCGGTCCAGTCAGCGGCGCATCAGTCGACACTTTTGTCTGTTAATACCTAAATATGGCAAACATGCAAATAAAGGGAGCAAGCAATTTTTCACACACACACATATATATTTACTGTGTGTCGCAAATTAAAACAACCTTTCATCGATCTTTTCCACTTGTTTATTGTTCATTATTTTCATAACTGTTTGAAACGGTCGCAGCAAAGTGCAATCCTGATCAAAAAACAACATGAAGAAATCTCTCACACCTCAAAAACAAAACCAAAAAAAGCATCGGCCACTTTTATTCTAACTATCGTCTATAAGTGGTGTTTGACATTAATGGTGTATTATCTCATTCTCATTTACAAAGTACACACAATCAAAGACAACATACAGCAGTATTCATTTACACTTTTTTTTATCACTTTTTTTAATATTTGATTGCAC
Source organism: Cyprinodon variegatus (assembly GCF_000732505.1). Lineage (NCBI taxonomy): Eukaryota > Metazoa > Chordata > Actinopteri > Cyprinodontiformes > Cyprinodontidae > Cyprinodon > Cyprinodon variegatus. Next base: position 57,073 of record NW_015151798.1, on the reverse strand, counting down.
ATTTTCTATACTTACAAACAATCAACTACATTTTTCTACGGCACAGTACAGTGACAAAGGTGATAATTCTTTGTTACATTTAATTTATGGTGATGCGGTTTTATCGACAGAAGCTTCAAGACCAAGAGTCACACACACAGATGTTTACATTTTTCTTGTAATTTCACATCTTCATTAATGGGAGAGGTTGTTTTTTGATGTGATGTTGTGCGGCATAGATCTGAGCAGGCAGTTTCTTACACCAAAACAGCAGAAGTTGTGGTGAACTCAGAAAACGGAAATATTTACGCTTTAATTTTAATCATTTTAAGATTAAATTACGTGTGCAGCTGTTAGTTGGATTTGTCGGTTAAAGGTAAGATACTAACTACTCAGCCCTACTCCACACATCCATACTCCAGTTATGCTGATCAGTCCCTTCAGTGGGAAAAGGCCAGCATGTAGTAAATATGCTCCAATTTCCAACAACTTTTTAAGAGACAAACACCATGACACTTATTGCTTTGTTAACTTTTTGCACTCACGATTGACTGTTGCCCAGGCAACAACTTAATTATTTTAAAAAAACCCTGTAACATAGGCTTAGATATGTATGAGAGAGCTTTTAGAATTGGAGCCTAAGCTGTCACGTTAGCGTTTTAACAGCATTCTCTGCTTTATCCTGCCTTTGCTGCTCTTGACTTTATGTGTGACCTGGCGCACTATGCAGTGATCTTATATAAAGGTTGTATAGTTTCTGTGTTTCTACCAGTGTGCTTGTGTACGGTGTCCGGGCTGCAAACGCTGTGTGAATACTTGATTTCACAGCAAGCTTAAATGTCCTGCAAACTCAAAGATTAATCTAACAAGCAAAATGTTTGCAAAGGAAAAAGGTTGCAAGCAGCAAAAACAACAGCAATTTATGTTGCTCCACATAGCAGAAGTGCTCCAGACCACTAGAGGGAGACGTTCAACAGCTGCCTATGGTCACACCCTTACCCCAGGCTCACACCGACTCCGGTCTTACCGTTGCGGTGCGGTGGGTGCGGCGCCGCAGTGATTCCAAGTCATTAAAAAGACGTAAACCTCTCTCACCGGCTGCTGAGCTGTCCGGCTGCGGTTACCGAGACACTCCGGCGCTGCAGAAAATTCCGCAAGAAAGCTATCCTTGCGGCGTGCCGGAGCTCTCCGCAACAAGCTCTCGCAAATATCCTTATTTGGGCCGTGTTATCGCGTGAAGTTACGTGAACTCAAGTGAACTTCTGTTCTCGCGAGTTAAATCTCCGGACCTGTTGCCGGAGCCGCAGAGCCGCACCGTAGTCAAAAGGGCGGTGTGAGAGGGGGTGTGCGGGAGTTGCGGTCTCCGTCAGCTCGGTAAGCGCACCGGAGCCAGTGTGCGCAAGGGGTAAAGGCTGGTTTATGCTACGAAACCAGGTCGTCTGCGTGTGTCGCAGACGACCTGGTTCCCGCCTGCATTCCATCTAATGACCGCAGACAGCGCCGCAGAAAGTGTCGCAGGGAGGAGAGAAAGGAGGCCTCTGATTGGTCAATTCTACATCCCCTCTACATTATGCATATTTCCCGTTGGGTACCTAAAGGGCTGGTTATCGTCCCACAGCAGTGTGTCTCAGTTAGCTTGTCGCAGACATTTTTGATTTATGCCAAATATTGAAGCGTGGTCTGCGCTATGTTATTCCACACCGCGACGCGAGACAATCCTGGAACTAGCTGTGGGTCTAGATACGGCCGAGGCGGTGAGGGCAAGTTTATGCGACAATGGAGGGACAGGAGGGCCAAAAAGAGCGCCGATCCAGGTGGAAAAAGGGTCACACCCTGCAAAAACAATCTAGAAATAAGTAAAGATTTCTTATATCAAGTTTATTTACCCTTAATTTGAGTAAATAAATACAATGATTTGCCAATGGAATGGGTGTTTTTACTTAAAATAAGACAATGCAATTGTGTTTTCTCTGATACACTGTACCAGAGACTGCACCTTACCTGCACTACCTCAGCCTGGAACAAACTATTGCTGCTGTTTTTATTGCTTTTTATTGTAATGTTTATACTTCATATTTATATTTATCTTACCACTGTTACCTGTCATGTCCCGCACTTTATGTCAGTTTTTAAATGTCAGTCTTGTATATTTCTTGTATATTTGTATATTGCAGAGAGTAAACGTAATTTCATTTCCCTTGTATGTCTTGTACATATGTAGAAAATGACAATAAAAGCTGACTTGACTTGACTTGACTAAATTGTCTTGTTCCATTGGCAAAATGTCTCTTTTACCTCCTCAATCCAAGAACAAATGCAATTATTTTAAGAAAAAATGACTAGATTTTGATTTTTTCCAGTGCAGCGTTCTTCCACACCTCGCTCTTCTAGCTGATCCAACTTCACGAGTCATTTACCGCAATGGCGGTCATACAAACAAAACAAGCCGATAAGGTACCAAACAGGAAATACACTTAATACAGCGGATGTAGATTTGACCAATCAGAGGCCTCCTGTCAGCGGCACTGTCTGCGGTCACCTACAATTTGGGAGAGGTGCAGCAGAGTGTCTGCGGAAGGGGCGGGGGGACATTTGTGTTCACTGCGACCCCTACTAAGATGACCTAGTTTCAAAGTATAAATCAGCCTTAATGGCAGAAACTCTGGCTGTAGCGCCGTCAACAATGCCTGGTACACCTCGGACACTATCCGAGACATCGTGCAGAAATTAGCGTTAATTTATAGCTCTGTGCGACGGTCTGTTGGTTTGCAACTTTGCGGCGCTCTATCTTCTATGATTGATGCTTTTCTGTTTGAAGCACTGTTTGCTGTGAAATCACGTATTTACATCAGGTTTGCACCCTTTAGCCACCGTACTTCTGAGATATTGTGCTGAACATTTTGCAACCTAACATGCTAAATTTTTTTTGCTATCTGAATTTTTTTTTCAAGTCATAGCTCTAGGATTAGGGCACCTGAACTGTGCAGCAGCATTTTAGATCAGTTTCAGAGAGAAAGTGCTCCTGCTCTACATACCAAGCAGAAAGAAATGCCTAATGATGTAAAGACAATGGGGGAAATATTTTAAAATCCTATTATTTCTATTAGAGGTAATTTTATTTACATATTTATTTATATCTATAGTGGATCTTATGTTATAATGTGTAAACCCAGGGCACAGAGAGAGTATTTGGCAATAATTCATGAGAGGTGGTACTCATGGCACATGAATAGAAAATGTTTTAGGTAATAAATCTAGATCAGGGAAAAGAAAAATAAAAAAAAAGAGAAAAAATAGGGTTAATTTCCCTTGTGCAGAACCAACAGCATGTTCACAACTGCTTTCCTGTTCACAGAAATCAACGTTTGGTACATTATGGTTGTGCTTTCGATCAATATTCCCCTGGTTCTTCATTACTTTTCCAGCTGGATTGTGCCAAGCGACCCAAGGCTCTCATATTGTGCATAATGCACACATAGTGCAGTGGTTTGGCTCTATATTTGATGGTCTTGACAACACATATGGCTGCTATCCTACAAAATGGCAGTTTGGACGAGAATATATTGTCTGACTGACTGTTAATTGACTTTCCTTTGTTTTTTCCAAGTGACCAGAGGGATGTGTGCGAATGCAGAGTTTTGTTGTGTTGAATACAGACAGAGGGCACTACCAGAAACCTTTAGTATTTGAAGAAATCTCAGCTCTGCTATCCCGTTCAAGCTACTATATCCCATGTAAATGGACGGCTGTCATGATAAATTAATGCTAAACATGTGTGCCATATTGTTCTCCCTTATTAAAAGAAATTAAGGCCAAGTTTCAAGTTTTCTTTTTCTTTCATAACTATCAAACAAGTGTTTGTAGATAAAAAAAAGAGAATGGGCTGACAATGTTTCCTCTTATCTAACAGAGCAGAAGTGTATAATTCATAGCATTTATGGCAAAAGAATATTAGCAACCTAAGGAGTCGGTAAAACCAATTAAAAATGTTTGTGGAATGAATGAAATTTGTGAATCTGACATCAACAAGTCTAAGAGAAACACTTAAAAACTTAAAAACACTAAAAAAAAACGTTTTCTTTAGGCTGGCGTATGGTAGCAAACTGGATCAAACCAGTTATTTTACCTACTGCTGGATCCAAGATTAGTTGTAGCAAGAGACCTTTTTTTAAAATTTAGGATAAATATTTTTGAAACAAATCAATAAAAATAATGTAAGCTGTTTATTTTTATTAAACTTAAATAAAATTTTGTCGAAATGACATTACTATGTCGTTTAAGGTGCAATGCATTTTGAGTAGAATAAATGAGATATGCTAGGTGCCGTAGCGCTAGCTCCCTCCAGCAAAAACAGCAATGAGTGATGTTAGACCTTTTTAGTTTAAACATTACGCTAATATCGATGATGATATAAAAATCATAAAATGTTGTGAGGATGAGGAGGACTAAATGGAGGGAGGGGGGGGGGAGTTTGGCGAAATGCTAATCCAGATGTATAGCTAGGCTAATAGGGAGCCCCAGTTTCTAATTGAGGCTAATTACACTTAGCATCAGGACCAGAACATTTTCTCAGATATATTAGAACACTGTGTTACGACTACAAGATGCTTCACTGTCACCTTAAGCCGGGCGTACTCTGAGCGATTTTTTCAATCGTTGCACGCAGCTACAGCTAACGATGTATGTGCAGCACGACGCTTTGATGCGATCTACCTGCTTATGCTGTACGTCTAAAAACCACGTCGAACTCAGTTCCACAGTTAGATGGCGCTACTCTGACTCGTCTATCCAGAAGCCAAATGAGTAGAAAAGGAATATGAAGCTAACTAGAGTGAAACGCGCTGCCTTGGCAATTTGCGCAATTTTGTGCTGAAAACCCTAAAAGGAAAAGGTGACGACGTATTTGGACAAAGACATGGCTGATAAAACGTGGCTACTACGGTCTGTCCCACTGAGCGATTTGCCCACAACGGCATTTTGTCACGATCCCTGATCGGGAGTTGGTCGTGAGAGGCTGATCGCCCACTGTACACTACACGTCGTGTAGTTTACCCCTTGTACACTACACAACGCACAATGCACGACAAGGCTGAAAGTCTTGCCGATCGGAAAATTCTCGCACGACTGGAAAGTCGCCGCGAAAAGGGCAAAAAAATCGCACAGTGTAAGCCCGACTTTAAACAGTCATTCGTTATATTCTTATTTTGATTCAATGTTAGCTTATGCTAACAGTGTTAGCTCTAGCTAATATATATAAACCCTAGATCACAAGCCAATCAAATTTGTTTGTTTCAACAGACATCTCATGTGACGCAGTGTGGCGTACTCTAAGTTTAAACCAGTCGAACGCAAACAATAAAAAAACAATGTTAGCCTTCCTCTGTTTACTCTGCAGGTTCCAGACCAGCGAGACCTAACTCATTTACCCAGGATGCATTGCACACGTAAAAAACATGGGGTAAAAACCATAACATTGGATAAATAATTTTTGAAGTATTAATGAGTTTTGTTTACAAAATATAAACAATGATTTTGAAGTTGATAGGAAAATTAGTTAACTTATTTAGGCCAAAATGTTTAACTAATCATGGATCCCTTCAATAAATTAACATAAAATTCTCTCTCTTGCACCAAGGTCCAATATTCCGATCACTAAGATGACCCACGATAATATAAACATTTAATTCTCGGAGAACACTAAATATGGCTGCACCAAAACAACCTAAATATGAGTCTTCTCATCACTCTATATCTTTCATACATTTCAAGGTAACCACATTTTGTGCAGTGTGCTCTAAAATTATCTGGGAAAGGTTTGTTAAGACTATAATAATAATAAAAAAAAAACATGTCCTGTTAAAAATACTACATAAGTTTGATGGAGAACGAATGTAGTAAATTTCTGTTTACACGTTACAGTCTTGATTTTAAAGTTTACGTACAGTTCATACTTTGTGACATGCATAACACCCTCCGCAACAACTCAAAGACAAACATCCCGTATAATTGTAAAGGTGAAGGGGGGAAAAGGCAGTTCTCACAAGGGGATATACAGCTGGACAGGAATAAAGATCAACTGGGAGAATCTAAACATTTTCCTTGGGAAAATGTCCTCATGACGAATGGATATCTGGATCGTATCCCCTGGTTTTGTGCGATCAAACGTGATGCCATAAAGGGAGGGGGATTCATCTCAGATTTGTCACGATAACAAAAGCAAACCCGGAATGTTCTATTATCTACAAAATGGCAGTTAGTCTAGACACCAACACAAGACCTCAGGAGGAACAGAGTAAGGAAGGCCAAGACAAAGACGTCCTGGTGTTACCCCGCAGAATCAAAAATGCTTCCAATCAAGGCAGAAATTGCATTTTTGAGAAGATGTCCAACAAGGATGAAGAACTCACAACTTCAAAGGTGAGTTGATCTTGCTCAAGAGAACAAAGGTGAGGGCAGACAACTCTGCAATAATGGCTAGTGGTCATTTCTATAAGTCTGTTTCAGTTGCTCACTGACCTCCAACCCTGGATGTTTAGTTTTTTTTTATACTAAGGGGGGAAAAGTAATGAAGTTACATCTATGTTGGTTTTTTGTTTAGTGTCCAGATTTATGCAAACATCTTTTATTCTGGATTATCGGGATGCAGCAACATCACAAACCGTTATAAGGGAGGATTACTCTCATGGCCAAATGTACCTCAACACACTCATGTTGTAGTTGACTGTTTAGTTGTGGATGTAGGTGAGTGGGGGGGGGTTCAAAGGGCAGGATTCGATGGACTTTGTCGCTGTTTTCTTCACAGTGTGGCTTGAACTCTGCTGCCCTTTGCAGAGCTCTTGGTGCCACACTATTGCAGGACCTGTCCCCGCGTCTCTGGTAGTTTGAGGGCGAGAAAGCTGCCTGCTGCCAGCGCGCCCGAGGCAAACAGGATCGGTACGGCCTTGGTTATGCCAACGAATGAAGTGAAGATGCTTATGCCCAGCACGGCCGCCAGTTTACACAGAGCGTTGAGGAAGCCAAACGCTGTGGTTCTATGGAAAGAGGAGAGTACAATTGCAGTAAATTGTGTGTTGGTCATTTGATTAGTAAATAAAATAAATTTAAGTCTCCAGAAAGAAGTTGTCAGGTCTCAGGAAAAAAATGGTTTCAGGTCTTGGAAAAAAGGTGGAAGGTCTCAGGAAAAAAGTTTTAGCCATTAACTTACGTGTCACGAAAACAGCAGTGCTCTTATTTTTTATCTTGACCAACCAAGCACATATTTAAAAGCCCCAATGTGCCTAAAATTATCTCAAACATTCACTCTACTTCATAAAAGTGAATTATATCAGTTTTAATCACTATTCCATCCAATGACCAACAAGGTATCATGGTAAATGGTGGGTTGTGTAAACTCTGGACTCAGCCTAAAA
>NW_015151798.1:46063-48141 GCF_000732505.1 Cyprinodon variegatus | reverse complement strand
ATTTTTTTCTCATCATAGTATCTCCATCTGGTCCCTCCTTTTTTGGTTGTGAGTCCCTCCTGGAGAGAAATATCAGTCTTTCATTTTGTTTTCTTCAATAAATTCCCCTGTTTGTAGACATCAATGAATTTACTTTCTGAAAGGGTTAGGGCATGGTGGCAAAATTAGCTGTCAAGCCCAAACAGCAGCAATGATTACACCCGACAACGTCATCCATCCCTGAAAACCAACCAATCACGGAAGGGCAACTCCTCTGACGTAATTTAACACATGATCCACAGCAGCGATGCTGTCTTCAGGGCGTCAAAAGGAATTCAGAGCGTGTCTAAATCACCCACCTCTTATGAGACGGGTAGAGCTCAACGGTCAGCACGTCCAGGGAGTTCCAGGAGGCAATGCTGATCCCACCAAACAGGCAGTACAGAGCGATCATGGCTGACTCGCTGTTGCCGAAAGACAGGAAGAAACAGCTGACGCAAGAGATGACGCTGGAGCCGGCTGTGAAGAGAGGAGCCAAACAGAGAGACGTGGTGTGATTACTCTAGACAAGTGTTTGTAGGAAGGAGTGTTGCTCTGCTAATGAAAATATTTTTAGGTTTTATTAAGAACTGTTTCCTATTTAGTTCCTCTTTTTATCCTACTAAACAAATTTCTAAATGCAGCTCTTAACGGTATTCACTCTGTTGTGGGTAATAAAATCATTTGGAAGGGATCCTTCCTCCGGCAGCTGTAAGACTTAATATCCATCAATGCTCCCAACAAGCTGAAAAGGTGTTTACACCCATGCTGATTTCTGCATAGTTCCTTTTTTACTCACTTTAAATAACATCCTGCTTTCATTTTTTTCAAATGAGGGTATTGCTGCTCTTTCTTTTACCCAATTACTGTGGAAATAACCAATTTTTCGTTCTTTATCATTTTTTGTGACTGCACATTATTTATATTCAAAATTATTTTCTTCCAACTGCACTGTATTTTGGATTTTTTTTTCACTTAGATCTCTTTTTATTTTCTATACTTCTGTGACCCTTTTACACACTGCAAAAACGATCTGGAAAAGAGTAAAAATGTCTTAAAATTAGTGTATTTAGCATAATTCAAGCAAGTACACTGGAAAAACGATCTAGAAATAAGTAAAAAGGTCTTAAATTAAGCATATTTACCCTTAATTTGAGTTGGTAAATGAGATAGTTTGCCAATAGAATGAGTATTTTTACACTTAAAATGAGATATTTAGATAAAATGCACTTGAAAAAGGACAATTATCATTGTGTTTTCTTATTTTAATTGTAAATTGTCTTGTTCCATTGAAAAAATGTCTCTTTTATCTCCTCAATCCAAGAAATAATGCACTTATTTTAAGAAAAAATGACTTATCTAGATTTCGTTTTTTTTCCAGTGTAAATAATACGATTTGCCAATGGAATTAGTATTTTTACTTAAAATAAGATAATTAGATAATATCCACTTGGAATAAGACAACGCAATTGTTTTTTCTTATTTTAGATGTGAATTGCCTTATTCCATTGGCAAAGTGTATCACTTAACTGCTTAATTCAAGAAAGAAATGCTCTTTTTTAAAGAAAAATAAACTTGCTTAGATTTCAATTTTTTGCAGTGCAATAATGACCGACGCTTTGATTCTGTTGAGCCATAATTTTCCCATCGTGGAAAAAAAGGATTTTTCTTTTTATTCCTTTTTATTTGGCTGTGAAATATTCACTCCTCCAATGAGTATCTATAATACAGGATATTTATCATATTTATGTTTTTTTTTGGGTTGAGATGAGGTGAGTGAGCAGATTCATTCTTTCTGCACTGCAAAAAAGGAAAATCTATACAAGTGTAATAAACTTGAATTCAGCATTTTGGTCTTAATACACTTGTTTTTCAATTAGGGATGCACGATATAATCGGCCCCCTATCGGTATCGGCCTTAAAACTGAATATCGGACATCGGCCACCCCACCGATATTTAACCCGATATTTGATCAGCTTCTGAGTTTCTGAAGTCAAAAAAAAAAAATACTACTTCTTCTTCTTCCTCAAAAACTTCTTTTTTACTCACTTAAAAACTT
>NW_015151798.1:44082-44993 GCF_000732505.1 Cyprinodon variegatus | reverse complement strand
GATATCGGTTATCGGCTACATGAGTTTTAAAATATCGGCATATCGGATATCGGCCAAAATCCCAATATCGTGCATCCCTATTTTCAATTTATTTTATTAGTAAGACTGAATATTGTTAAGATTATTTGACTTGATTTAAGAACATTCATTTTTTTTCATCTTAAGTAGACAATAAAACTAATTCTGAGCAGCTTTTTTCAGTCTTCCTGTCCGCTGAACTGCTGCTAGTTTTCCTCACATGCCTGGAAGACGTCTAGTGCTGCTACCACAGATGATCTCGCTCTCCTAATGGAATCGAACGATTCAGATTAGCTAGAATGAATAGAAGGGGTAGAGCGTAGCGATACTGCTACTTCACCATCTCTTCATTGTTTATGGCAAGCCGTTTGGGCCAATAATCGTCCGTACAATAACGAGCAGTTCCAACCCGTATTTTACGCGAGCACGCATTTTTTACCGCGTGTTCTGGCTGGAAACGCACGGTGACTTAAAAAACGTGCGCTCGCGTAACATACGGGTTGGAACTGCGCGTTATTGTACGGACAATTATTGGCCCAAACGGCTTGCCATAATTGTTTGGCCTGTGCAGCCCTCAGCTTTGTGTTTGTTTGTTTTTTGTTTTTTTGGAGAGGGGGGGGGGAGTATTTCGCTTAATTTTGTGATATTTCTGCTAAAATATTAATTAAAAAAACTTTTTGAAGTTTTTGTCAAGTGTATTTTTCCCATACATTCACTACACTGCAAAAAATGGAAATCTAAATGAGTAATTTTTGCTTGAATTAAGCGCATTTTTTCTTAAAATTAGGAGTTAAGTGGAATACTTTGCCAATGGAACTAGACAATTTACATTTAAAATAAGAAAAAAAAACTTTGTCTTATTTCAAGTGCATATTAACTAATTATCTCATTTT
>NW_015151798.1:41952-43498 GCF_000732505.1 Cyprinodon variegatus | reverse complement strand
TTGCTTAGAGGACATTTATTTCTAAGCAATAATGACTAATAAAGTAAAAGTAAAATAGATTTTTATACTTGATTTAAGTTTTTTTGGATGCTTTCTACTTGGATATTATGTTCTTGTTTTAAGAAATCTTACCAAGTCTCATTTGCTTGCTGCACTGGCAGATTATTTTGCTCAAAATAAGCAATTATTTACTTAAAACACTATTTTTTTCTTATTTTTTAGAAGGCATTTTTTGTTGTGTGGGAGACAACATTGAATGTGTTAAATGTGAACATCTACCAACTAAAAGAAGGCTGTATTTTTTTTTTCATAGCCATCTTTAGGACTTTAGGACTTATAAGATGAAAATAATAATACATCTGTTTTTGGCATTTACATTTTTATTTCCTGTAACACAATTGCTTCATGTTAGCAGGGTAGCAATATACTTGAGGCAGGAACTCTCTTCCAACCTGAAGTGTGAAAACCACCTTTTTCCATTGGAGAACCATGGCTTTGAGGAGCTGATCTTTGTCCAGACCTCTATGCACTCAGCTGTGGGAGCCATTAGAACTGTAATCTTCAAAAAGCAGGGACGGAGTCCGTTGTGCCCTGAACCGGACGCCTCCAGCCCTTGGCCAGAAAAAGGTTTGACTGAATGCCAGCAACGCAGACCAGATTCCAGCATAGTTTGTAAAGCAACTGGATGTTTCCCAGTAAAGAGCTCCTGACTCTATACCCCTGGAGCGCCCTTCCCCACAGGGCTGAACAGGTCTTTTGTGGACTTCTGGTTTGAGCAAACTCCAATGAACCCTCAGGTATCCTGCAGAGGGTTTAAGCTGGCCTAGTGTAACATGGCTGGGATTTAAAAGAAAAACACACCGACCAACAACCTAATGGATCTATTTCTTTAAAGTCAAGTAATCAATAAAAGTTGCAGCCATTAATTGGCTTCTAATTCAAACTGGATTTATTAAAGACAACTTTAAAAATGTAGCAACTCAAAACTTTGATGGAGTCTTAAATCCATCCCTGTGGCGAAAATAAACCAACCTATGTAGCTAGATAAGACTCCTCCTTATTCACTGACATTTTCATAGTTTCCTTCTGCTTGGTATGGGAATGAAAAGAATTTGCATATTATAATTACAGCTTATAAATTAAGCCCTGGACTTGCTACAGATGACTGCAGCATCAGCAACTGCTTGCTGTTTTTTATTCAGGGGCTATTTTTCCTCTAAATGCATCCATACAATATATCCCTCTAGTTTAAGAGAAAATAGATAGATTTTTTTTTCTTTAAATTTATTTGAAAGGCTCTGATTAGCTCATATAACAGATGGAGGAATGCCAATAAATAATCATTAAAAGGTGTTAGATGTGGGTGTAATTTTTTGTCAATGCCTAAAACATTTGCAGCATCAAGCCTCAAATTTGCATATTCATAGTCCATACTCTACAGCAGCGGTCCCCTAACCTGACTTTGCCAGATGGATTTGCTCCGCATATCCATCTGGAAACCTTCCGTTGAAGTAATTTTGGGAAGGGGCGAAAATACTGGTTAGCT
>NW_015151798.1:38423-40437 GCF_000732505.1 Cyprinodon variegatus | reverse complement strand
GTTGCGTCACACCTCAACCCGCCTCAAAGCCAACGCTGATTGGACGTTCGTTTGGTGAACGGCTCCAAATTTTCTTCAACGGAGAGTCTCCAGACTGATCTGCGAGTGAAACCTTGAAAGCTCGCGAGATCAGGATGGTCTCACGAGGCTAGCGGCCCCCAACCACTGGGCCGCGGACCGGTACTGGTCCATGGGTCATTTGGTATATAATTTATGGACGATCAGAGTCTGAGTGATGTTTTATTTTGAAAAATATTTAAAAAATCGCGGTATTCTCTCCCAATTACATCAGTTGGTGCATCTGTGCCTCTTGATACAGGTTGATTCAGTTCAAGACTCATCCTATTTATAACATCCTATCTTTGTGAAGCGGGATTTTCTGCGGTTACAGCAACCAAAACAAAGCTACGGAGCAGACTGGACATCAGGAGCATACTTCGTCTGTCATTTTCTCCAAATACGTCTTGATGGGACCGGCTTGTTGTTTTTTTTTTATGCTGTTTGTATTTGATCTTATCATTTTACTTGATCGTATCCCCCCACCCCGCCCTCACCCTCCCGGCCGGTCTGTGAAAATATTGTCTGACATATAGCGGTCCGTGGTGCAAAAAAGGTTGGGGACCGCTGCTCTACAGGATGTAAGGATTTAATCAGATAAAAGGCCTTTTAATAGATCTTGTGTGGGTTTTGTGCAATTTGACAAAATGTGTACAGTCGTATTTGCTGTAGTTTAGCAAAACAAGAGACAAAAGCAACTTTTTCCAGTTATTGGTTATTTATCATTCAAAATAGTCAAATAGGATGTCTGTTTCACACAAACAACTTTAGCAGCTGCTCCACACTGTTGCCCCATCCTCTTTGTCTTACCTAGCATCCTCAAACGTCCAATCTTGTCCATGAGGAGCGCAGAGACGATGTTACCTGGCAACACTGCCAAGGTACCCAGGAAGCTGACGAAGTAGACCATGTAGGCGTTATTTTCATCACTGATGTCACTGAGCAGGCAGCCTTCTTTGTTGTGCAGGAAAGTGCTGTTTATGAGCTTAGAGTTGATCAGACGGTATTTGAAAAGATCTGTGAAGGCAGAAGAGGGGGATGGACAGGAGGAGAGCAACACAGGCATTGTCATAAAAGAGCCCCTTCTTTCAAATATATAAATAAATATATATATAGTAATATTTGTAAAAAAAACAACTTTTATTTAAAGTAGGATAACATTTTCTCAGATTTTTTTTATGATTTTATAGCACCAATAAATCAGAGTGTTTGTGTGCGAACTCCTCACCAGTGTTGTAAAAGAGGGTGGAAATAAACGTGCAGTTTTTGAAAAAAGTGTTGCTGGAAGTGATATCCTCAAAAAAACACTCTTCAAAAAGCGAATCTTCAAACACCATAGATCTCAATTTCATATTCATAAACCTGCAAGCGAACAAAGAAAGCAGGGAGTCAGAAAGTTGTTCTAAGAAAACAAAGAGTTTCTTTCTTAAGGGGATCCATCATTAGGTGTTACAATAGACTTCGTCTGATAAGTAATTATCTTGGATGTATAATCAGAGATGCACCGATCCGATATCCAAACATATTGCTGAGCTTATTGGCCGATAACTGATACCGATCTGATACTAGTGATGAGTGAATTTTGATCAAATTAAATGTATGTTCCTGAGAAGAACACAGGAAAGTCTGGACTCTGGGAGAACGGGAGCACGCAGCATAAATCTCTAAATAATAATAAATTCTTACTTTTTTTCATTTAGTAATGAACACAGTCAGAAAAACACGAATCAAATGAGCATTTTGCCAAACAAAACAAAAAGAATCGCCATCAGAGCCAGCGGTACTTCACACACGGCTATGCAGAGAGAGGGCTGCTGCAGACGCGCTAACGTTAGCCTCAGAGGTCCGCTGGTTACCGCGATCCTCTCGGTGGCCGTTTCTCAATTTGCGTTCTTGAGCGTTCTCGTGACACGTCACCAGCCTCAGCCGGAATTCCGTTCCAATTCTCGAGAACGCA
>NW_015151798.1:34439-37071 GCF_000732505.1 Cyprinodon variegatus | reverse complement strand
ATGTAAGGAGTAGAAAGTACAGATATTTGTGTAAAAATGTAAGGAGTAGAAGTAAAAAGTCGCCATAAAAATTAGTAGTAAAGTAAAGTAAAAATATCAGAAAAATCTACTTGAGTACAGTAACGAAGTATTTGTACTTCGTTACTTCCCATCTCTGGTAAAGAGGGAGGGGCCAGAACAACATCCGGGGACTTTGTCCGTTCTCTGTCTTTTTGTTCTTGTGAATTGGAACGGTACTAGTGCTGAGGCTGGTGATGTTTGATGAGTACATGAGAACGCACAAGCAGACATATTGAGAAACGGCCATGTTGTTTACACTGCAATGCATTTTGGGTAACTAAAGTATGCTAGGTCCTGTAGTGCCATTTCTGTCCAGCCAAAATAGCAATGAGTGATGCTAAACCTTTTCAGTTTGAACCGTAACACATTGAATTTGTTAAAAATGTAGAAATAATAAAAAGTTTGAGGACGAGGACGAGGAAGAGGCTTGTGTTTGTGTGGATGCTGCTAGAATATGCTAACCCACATTTAGAGCTATGCTACAAAGAGCAGCAGTTTCTAACTGAGAATGTGTACAGTTAGCATCAGAACATTTTCTCAGATAAATTAAAACAATGAGCTGCAATGACTGAAACATGCGTCACTGTCACTTTAAACAGTCGTTTATTATCTTCTGATTTGATTTTGATTCCATGTTAGCTTCTGCTAATGGTTTTAGCTCTAGCTTATATGGTAAACTGCAGGTCACAAGCTGATAGAATTTGTTTGTTTTTCAACAGATATCTCGTATAATGTCTCATAAAACTTTTGAGACAGTGACGGAATGCGACATTGTCTAAATTAACATCAGTCAAATGCAATATAACAACAGCTCTGCTAAGCTTAGCCTTCCTCTGGAGGTTCCAGGCCAGTAAGACATAACTGTCATTATTTACCCAGCATGCATTGCATGAACAGGTGATAAAATGGCGACCTCCATGGGGGAAAAATATCACACAGGATATTTGATTTTTCGGGTAATTATTAGCTAGCACGTATCAAAAGCAGCAATATTTAAATAAACTAGGAAATTACTACATATTTAGGCCAACATGTTCAACTAGTCATGGATCCCTTAAAATATTAAACACCTAATCCAGTAAGAAACATGATATACTGTCATTTTTTTCCCCCTATGTTTTCTTCTTTTTTTCCTTTTTTTGATGATTGTACATTAATCTGGGATAGAAACTACTTCTCTCAGCACTGGTGTAGCAGCCTTACTTGTCATTAAAGTACTGCCCCTGACGGTGGACCTGGTTCTCCAGTGTGAAGTTAAAGGTCACATGTTCTACTCTCTCCTTGACGAAAACTTTGGTGCGTGAGGCATACTCCTGCTTCTGCAGGTACTTGATCATGTCTGGGAACCAAACAGTCAATCCGTAGTAACTACAAGAGGGAAAAAAAAGAGAGAATCAATACTTAACAGTTAAACTCTATAACAGACTCATATTTTACTCTTTGAATACACCAGTTGAATGGCTTTTTAAGTTACTATTTTATCATATTTTAGTATGAAAATAACTGTGAACTTTTACGTTTGTAAAAATGCCGACATGAATTTTCTGCAGAAAATCAAAAGTTGTGTTTCCATCCAATTGCCATGTGACATTTGAGGAAACTTAAAATGCAGGAAATTTGAGGAAAGTAGATTTGGAGCGAATTGACCAAGCGAAAAAAGGATGATGTCATCATACGTTTAGGCTTCGCTTGGCTGTGATAAACAGGAAACACAGGATAGCTAGCTACGCGGAAAGTTTCAAAAGTTTTATTTCTGAATTGTAATTTTTTCACATTTTCATTAAACGGGTCATAGAATGCAAAACAGAGTTTCTATTGTCATAGATGAATAACGATAGTTCAGTGGGTGAAATGGACGTAAAGAGACGTTCAACACCTCCTTTCTCTGCAAATCTCACAATTCTAAACTTCCACCATAAAGCGGGCGAATCCAAACGAAGCTCCGAATAGACGTCATTTCGGGGATGTTGCCTTATTTGGTTCTGGCCTGTACTTTTGTCATGCCCAGAAATTGACATCCAGACCAACCCACTGGTTCACTGGCCCAAGAAAAATAAAAGAGGTAGATGGAAGACACCACTTTAGCTGTTTAGCCAACAGTTGGGTTTACTTCTACAAGAATTACAAAGCAGGCAGTTTCTCTATTGAAAATGAGCCAGAACCACGGGTAATTATCCATTATCTTGCACGCTTGTCCCGATTGGGGTCGCGAGGGGTGCTGGTGCCTATCTCCAGCTGTCTATGGGTGAGAGGCGGGGTCCACCCTGGACAGGTCGCCAGTCCATCGCAGGGCAACACAGAGACACACAGGACAAACAACCATTCATGCAAACACTCACACCTAAGGACAATTTAGAGAAGCCAATTAGCTTAACAGTCATGTTTTTGGAATTTATAATTATAATAAACATAATTACATCCAAATACACCGAAATGCTACAGGTTAGTATAATAAAATATGTAGTCCTGTTCAGTGTTGGGCACGTTACTTTGAAAAAGTAATTAGTTATAGTTACTAGTTACTTCTCCCAAAAAGTAACTGAGTTACTAACTGAGTTACTCCACAATAAAA
>NW_015151798.1:28234-34066 GCF_000732505.1 Cyprinodon variegatus | reverse complement strand
TCCATCCCTGCCACAAAGGCCATCAAATTATGTTTAAAATAAAAAATACAGTAGAGAAGGCAGAGTATCCATCCATCCATCCATCCATCCATCTCCCTTTCTCCATATAGGCTATTATTTGGTCGTTCACGCTCTCCATAGTTCTTCTGTGGCGCGCCTTTAGCGAGCATGCGCGTTTCCTGTCGCTTGCGCGGTGAATCGTGCCGCCTGCGCTGTGCGGAGATGCAGTGGAAACCGCATCTGATGGGGAAACGCAGCTCGACGTAACACCGGTATTTCCATGTGGAAAACGTTTTGCTGCAGGAGTCCTCCTGACTCTCCATCTCTCTGTGTGTGCTGTACGTTAACACCCGCCAGCAGAAACACCCACCTACCCAACTGACAGACGGAATCTCACTATACATCAGCCATTCTCATCCTACCCTCTCTCATGACAAGGCGTGCACGAGTCCTACCATGAAAAAAAGGTTCATTGTGCGACCTGAGTAACGCGCAGTAACGGGGTGTCTGCAATGGTAACTGCGTTATAGTTACAGTCAAAGTAATTAGTTAGATTACTCGTTACTAAAACAAGGTAACGGCATTAGTAATGCCGTTACTTTAAACGCTGTTAGTCCCATCACTGGTCCTGTTTATGCATTTATTCAAGCTTTTATAACTTTAAGGTTAAATATCTGTCAATAAAAACAGAGGTTTAGATGTCTAAATTTGTACAGTAAACGACAGTCAAAAACGTAACAAATATAAGATTTTATATATATATATTTATATAAGATTTATATAAGTCTTAATAATTTTTTTAAGTAATTCAGTCAAAACATTAAAAAAAAGAACTTATTATCTTCTCTCTAACACAGATAGTTTATCCAATAATAACTTTAAATATTTACTAATAATTACTCACTCCTTTTACTATGATTGCACTTATTTAATTCTACATTTCTGGATATAATTTTTATCATTTTGTCATCAGGTCCCTTTTTGAAAAGATTTGTTTTTAATTAGCTTTATATGAATCAACTAAATGTAATAATTAATGCATTTACTGATCACTTTTTGTTAAAATAAACCGTCCTAATTATAAAATCACCCCGGATGTTGAACCCTGTCTTACCTGAAAGACATAGAAAACCACACGGCCATCATCATGTAGGTGGTCCGACGGTACTCAGGGGAGAAAATGGTTTGGAAATTATTCCACACCTAAAAGGATACAAAAGGAAATGGAGGAAATGATTTTGCACGGCCAAAAAGAGAGTAAATGGTCAGAAAACATCTTTCAGAGCGATTTTTAGTTGATCGAATTATGAATTTCAGGTCCGAATGGTTCTAAAAAAAAAAGAATAAACACCAGAAATCCTGCAGAAAAACGAAAAAGTAAAATAAAAAAATATAAGCCCAAAATCTCAAAGAAAAGAATTATAAGTTTGTTTACCTGGTGAAAAACTGCGGCCAGTTTTAACCTCCATTTCTGATGCCAGGCAGCGGTATCACTCATGTTCATCAGCTCATCAAACTGTTTCACCGTTTTAATGGTGGTCACCTGGAGGCAACAGATCGCTCCTTTAATGCTTCATTTTTATCAGAGATCGGATTTAGTGGCTTTCTGTGAAACTTACAGAGAAAACTCTTTCTGGGTAACCTTTGGCCCTCATGTTGGTGTCGTGGACCTGCTTCAGAATCATCCAAGCCTCATCATGCTTCCCGTTCTGCAGGAGGAAAACAAGACAACTACCTAGAACATTCTCATGTCTGAGAATCAGACACCAGACAAAATGTTATTGAAATAACTGCTGATAAAAACATATCTGTAGATGTCTAAATTTGGACATGAAAGTCAAAAATGTGGGGGAAAAAATTAAGATTTATACTTGCTCCTAATTATCGACTCATAGATACAAAGGAGATTTTTAATTTATAATAGATGAGGATCTTCATCAGATCTTCATCTGTGAGAATACAAGTTTAAAAACTCCCCAAATATACAAGTATAAATTCTGGTTATTATAGCTGCAATTTATATGTACAAATAAAAAAATTATGGAGTACAATTTACAAATTTATGAAAAAAATAAAAATCTCTTAAAGCAAAGATATAGAATATGTTTGAACGTCTGCCCTAATCACTATATAGGGCTCTCTATAGTGGTTATGCCATTTTAAATGTGCAGAGGTCACAGATTAGCGGACTGGGGTCCTGATCTGGATCCACCTGCAGGCTAATCTGGACCCAACCTGGTTTTAAACATTTATAAATTACTGCATGTTGTTTGACAAAAGTATCTAACTTCACTTGCATTGCTTCTTCTGTTAAAGTCATTGAGAGCGTCCAGCTTGGGATACAAATTAGCCAATGAGCTGCTGTCAGTCTGGGTTGCTGCTGCAGCTACTGTTAGACACAGCAGGCAAACCTCTGGCAAGCCGGGCGATGGGAAAATACGGAGCCCCTAAAGGGACATGGAGGAAAAAATAAACTTTGCGAGATCCCACAATACTTTTGCGAGATCTGGCCAAAGTTCTTTTTTCCCCTCCATGTCCCTTTAGGGGCTCCGTAGGAAAAAGAAAGCAGAGAAATGTGTAGACTGCTGGAAAAAGCGCTTTGAACTGGTGAAAGCAGGATTCTCCACCATGAATATAATAAAAAAATAAATATCGATCCAGGATTTTGGATGAGCACCTTGATATGTGCTTGAGAATGGCTTTGATCTGCAAGGTCAGCCTGAAGCTTTCTCATTCAGGCATAAAAAAGGAAAGAAAGAAAAAAAAAAGTGAGTTTAGGTGTTTTATAAAAGATATGAAAGTCAGGAAATCATCTATATATCGAACTATGAAAGATTGTTTTTAAAAGCCCACATTCTTATCTTCAGCTACCACAGTATACATGTCAGATTAGATAATACTATTTATACTTCAGCGATAGTATCAAGGTGTTACTTTAGTACATCTCTTATACTATATCCTTTGGTTGTGCCTTTCTTTTTACATCTCTTTGCAGGTGATGAAGCAGACTGAAGATGTTTTATCATTGTTCCCCGTTTTATCTCCTCTTTCTTTCCTCTTTTCTCCTTTTTTTTCCTGTTTTTCTATTTCTATTGCAGTGTTCATATAATCTGTAAAATTCCCTGCATGAATTATAATAAAGCTATTTATATGCATAAATCAAGCGGAACACTATGGCGATAGCCGTACTACTTCACTTTTGAAAGCAAAATCTGTTGGGCTCTTTTTTGGCATCAAGACAATTATTCTTATTGCCACATCGCCAGACAGGACACTGTTAAAAAAAGCAACAAAAAAAAAAGATTTAGATGTTAAAATGAAAAAAAAAAAATTATTTTTTATTTTTTTTATTTAAAAAATCTAAGTATAACATGGATTCATAAACACCTCATTTTATTGGTTGTTGATTTTCTTTTTTCGAACCCCACTCATTTTTAATTAATGATCCCTGTCGCTACCCGATCCGTACCGGAAGCACGATCCGTACCATCAGCTCATTTGCGCGTGCGCAAGCAGAACAACTTCCGGTGGCAATATTTCCTTTTTCTTACTTTTTTATTCTTTTGTATTTTTTAGAGGCATTAGTTTCTTTTTGTATATCTTTGTATTTTCGTCAATATTGCATTTTCTAAAAATAAAAAAACAGAAATACATAATAAAATAGTTCAAACGCCTTGTGATAGTTACTTTCACTGCTCTGAGCATGCGCAAATGTACGTCACACAGCGTATATATTTAAATTTGTTTAAATATTTGATTTACTCTATATTTAACTATGCATTAGATAAACGTTACGCAATAATATATTCCCAGACTGCTCTTAGCATGTCTGATGATGACGTTTTCTTCCTTTTCTTCCAGAAAAGTCTTCAATATTGTCTTTACGATGTAGTTTAGTATTCTTTAAATATTTAAGGATATAAATAAAGTTTTTTCAGTATCGTAATTACATTATTTTTTGACGACCCGGAAGTTATTCTGTTTGCGCAGGCGCAAATGAGCTGATGTTACGGATCGTGCTACCGGTACGGATCGGGTAGCGACAACCCCTGGTCTATTGGATGAAAAAGTAGTGGACTCCAAATTTCCCACAATGCACCTTGAAAAGTAGTGATCATCCAATGTCTCGCAAAGCATTCTGGGATTTGTCACAGCGGCCCACTGTCGCTACACGACAACAACAAGATGGCGCAGGCACTGCGGTGGAGGCGGAGTTAGTTGACCAGCGGGGGAGTGAACAGTCAGTTAACTGAGTTCACTATAAAGTCCACCTTATAGTCCGCGCTCTATATAGTGATTGAGGGATTTAGGGGTTAGGGCGGACGTTCAGACACTGCCATATTATAATATAGCAGAATAGAATAGAATATAAATGTTTCATACTTCCAAATGTGTGATTCAAACTTATACATTTGTGCTTTGACAAAGTTGTATGTGTCTAAATAGTTTTTATAACTCCTACACTTATATTCTCACATATCAAGATCTGATCTCACATGTATCTATGGGTTAATAACAAGAAACACAGAGTACAACTCTTGCATATATTTACTATTTTGACTTTCATTCACAAACTCATACATCTGCTTGTTTGTATTGACAGTAAAATAACCCCATACTTTTGAAATTAACGTTACTGAGTAAATATTGTTGGAAAAATATCATTCAAAGCCAAGTTTATCTTTGGTGAATCTTCTCTGTTGTCTGCATGGAACGTTATCCCCGAATAAATGACTCCTCTGCTTTGTTTTTTATAATAACCTCTAATTTATTTTTATATATGTTTCATAAGGTCCATTGTTGTTGTTGGAGCGAGGTGGAAGCTCACCTCCAGGTAGAAGCGTGGGCTCTCAGGCATGGTGCTGAGTGCAGAGATGGCGGCCACAGACGGGAAAGCACACACCAGCACAAAGACTCTCCAGCTGTGGAACTGGTAGGCTGAGCCCATCTGAAAACTCCAGCCTGCACAGGCAGAGACAAACAGGGGAAAGTGAAACCAAAGTTCCCTCACAGAACCCAGAAAAAAATAAAATGTTGAAACATATAAAATACCTTTAGGGGAATTAAAAAGACAAAAATCCCACGTAAACATTTTGGGAATTACTCCTTCTTTCAGAGATGGATCTCAGACTGCTTTTCTCTGTTAAATCTTTACCAGCTTACAGGTTTTTAGACATATTTATCTCTGGCAGTTGAGGCGGTAATCAAAGAAGGTTGATTTTGTGTCTGAATAACCTTTTCTGTTTTAATTTAACTCCAAGTTTTGGATCTGTATGGTGACCCAGCAACAATTACTAGTAGGCATTCTCTGCATCTTTCCCTTATGCAGGATTGTGTTGCCACAGCAACCGGGGACATTTTCCCATGAAAGTTTGGACCATTGTGGACCATTGCCCCAATACAGGCTTGATTAATCGCACAGCAGCAGGGGTGGACCTAATTTTTTGGTTTTGTTTCTCTTTTCAAGTCTTAGGGAAGCGGCTGATCCAACTGTTGCAGTTCCAAATTCTCCCAAGTGGTGCACGACTTCACACGAGGGATTGTTTTGTGGCAGAAGGGTCGCAAGCAAGTTTGGTTGTGGCTGCTTTTTCAGAAGCATCTTGCTAACTAGTTAGCAACCTAGTGCTAGTAGGTTCCCAATGGGAAATTCCATTGAGACCAAGTAGCACTAAGTTGCTAACCAGTTAGCAACTCAGTGCTAGTAGGTTCCCAATGGGAAATTCCATTGAGACCAAGTAGCACTAAGTTGCTAACCAGTTAGCAACTCAGTGCTAGTAGGTTCCCAATGGGAAATTCCATTGAGACCAAGTAGCACTAAGTTGCTAACCAGTT
>NW_015151798.1:26132-27270 GCF_000732505.1 Cyprinodon variegatus | reverse complement strand
TCGCAACGCTGCCAGTTCTGTTAGCTCTACGCCTGCCGAGAGCTACTGTGCCACCACAGTAAAAAACTCCTGGAGGAAATTCTTAAGTAATAATTTTTAAACCTGTTCATTTTGGACTCTTTATAACCCAGGGAAACAGAAACAGATCAAGACCAAACGGCAATAGGTTTGAAATAAAGTGGAGGATGATTCTAATGGATACTGTGTCTTTCAGAGCACTACTCTCTGACAATCACTAATTTTCTGAAATGACTTCAATAACATGATTGACCTGAGAAGGACTCATAATCCTGCTTTTTTTTTCTCACCATAGTGTGGGATAATGGCCCAGGCCATGGCGGAGGCGTAGATCCCACCGATCATCCAGAACATGCAGAGCCAGCTCAGGTGCTCGCCACGCTTCTCTTGGGCGAGAAACTCCGAGTAATAAGAAAAGACGATGGGGATGGAGCCACCGATGCTGTAGAGTTACAGAAAGAGGCAGAAATACAGAGAAAGAGGTGATTAAAAGGCAAATTATGCTTTTTACAAAGTTACTAGCAGATAAAAAAAAAAACGGATTTAGAATTAAAAAGGAAACAGAGTTCAAAGGTGAATTTTTTACATTGTTATGCAGTAAAAGTGAAGGTTCAATTCATTTTATTTCTATAGCGCCAATTCACAACACATGTCATTTCAGGTCACTTTACAGTTCAACAAATAATACAGTAAAATTTATTAAAAGTTTTCTATCTAAGGAAAAACAGCTGATTGCATCGACTCATTGACTCGAATGCAATCTCTCACATTAAAAATGCTGAAATGGTTAAAAAACACTTTTTTACACCTTTTAAATTTCTTCTATTTTCTCACGCTTATTATTAACCATCTTTTAAATATGTATTATTTCGCTCTCGAACACGATCTCTCCTCTGCTCTGGAGCAGAAGGACGCAGCCTGTCAGTCGCTATGAGCAATCCCTGTTGAGGTTTGAGCCTCTGTGCATTGAAGAAGACAGCAAGAAAGCAGAGCCCTGATTGGACAAGCAAAAGTCCGCCTTTTCCAGTGGCTAAGCCTCTTACAGGATCCGTGGAGCAGGGGCGGGTCGTTACGCTGGCTGCTCGATGCTGATTGGCAGTGGCCAAACAAAGGGGAGGTT
>NW_015151798.1:23566-25042 GCF_000732505.1 Cyprinodon variegatus | reverse complement strand
ATTATTTCAGAGCGCTTTGTAAAAATTTCTTTTTTCTGTTTTAGCATTTGTTAGTGCATTATGTTACATTTGTGTGGCGTAACAATTATTTCAAAATGCCCACAAGCAAAATAAACAGACTTTCGTGTATGTTAAACCACTTCTGCACATGGCTATCTACCATCGCACAATAAAATCACAAATGTGCGAGAAACTTCCACTTCGAGAGGAGAAAATTGCCTTCTGCATGCGCTAGGTGCTCCCAGGTGCGCTCAGGATCGGGCTCGGATCTCACGGCTTGCACGATTTTTTATCAAGCGGCCACGCTTGGTGACGGCTGCGCTCTCGAAAGCGTCTCTGCCCTCAGATATTTTTCAGTCAAAACTTAAATAAAGCCTATTTTGTAAAAAGAAAACACACTGTGCACTACAAAATATGTTCTGTTAGTTCATTAGTTCTGACAAATGAATTCTTACAAATCTCCATCCATCTTTACTTGATAATCAAGTAAATAAAACAAATTAAATGTTTTTCAGCAGCATCTGTTTTGTGATTTTTGGCACTTCAACTCAAATTAAATCATCTCCTGTTTCTGCATCAGCGGCTGTGACTCCTTATATGACTCATCTGCCTGCTTACCCAACACCAGAGGCCAAACGGCAGAAAAGGAAGGAGCTGTAGCCCTGGACGAAGGATGAGAAGAAGGCGAACACGCTGTTTATAGAGAGCGAAATGAGGAGCGTCTGTCTCCGACCGATCCGATCAGCCAGGCCGCCCCAGACGAAGGCTCCAACCATCATCCCCAGGTACACGATTAAACCTGAGGGAGGAGGTAGGAAAAGTCAGCTGATCGGTAAGAGATGAGAGAGAGAGAGAAATGACTGGAAGAGATAATGAAGACGAGGACATATAACAGATTATTCTTCTCCAACAAAACATACTTTCACTCTCATTAGATTTCTAATGTGCTTTAAATGACCTCCTTGGGAAACCTTAATGGAATTCCAAAAAGATTTGCATAAATTATGAAACTGGAAGAACAGTAGGAGATTCCTCAGAAAAAAGCAGGAGTTTGTGGAGAACTTTAGAAGTCCGTCTCTTGTCTTATGATGGACGTTAAAATATGAGTTTATTAATCAGCGCCTTAAAGATTTGTGAGGCGTTTTATACAAATTGGACGAAAATAAGCTTCACTTCCATCCACCTGTGTAGCAAAGAGGACTATGTTTTTGGTATTTGTTTTGTTTCAAAAATAAAATTATGCTTTTATTACCAAATATTGGTAGAGATCCCAAAATATTACTCCATTAAAGGAATAGTACACCCAAAACATGATTAGCCTTCATTTTCTACTCACCCCCATGCTGAACAACACTCTGGAGTACTTTTTGATATCTCAAATGCATCTGGAGATCTGGGAGGCTTCTTGCTGTCTGCTGACATTCAAATAATGGAGATGCGCACTTTCATCTGGTTTGGTCTGCCGCGGTTTCCGTA
>NW_015151798.1:20638-22949 GCF_000732505.1 Cyprinodon variegatus | reverse complement strand
TACGGAAACCGCGGCAGACCAAACCAGATGAAAGTGCGCATCTCCATTATTTGAATGTCAGCAGACAGCAAGAAGCCTCCCAGATCTCCAGATGCATTTGAGATATCAAAAAGTACTCCAGAGTGTTGTTCAGCATGGGGGTGAGTAGAAAATGAAGGCTAATCATGTTTTGGGTGTACTATTCCATTAAGAGAAAAAAATCCCTTTATGAAGTCAGGATTTTGCATAAACAGCATACACTTGGTAAATACACATCCAAGCAGATTTATTTAAACACATAAAAACATTAGCATTAGCATTTTGAACGCATAATACTTAAGCGGATTCCAGAAGAGAGAAAGGAAAGAAGAGCTGCTGGAAGAACGGAAAAAAGTTCCCGAAATAAATATGTTATCTCAAAGAACCAAAGAAGGAGAGGTGGACGTTCCTTTTATGGAGCATTTGAGATCGAAAAAAAAAAGTCATCTCTTAATCTGCTCTATCCAGAACTCCTCAAGTGGAAACGTTTTTGTTTCACCTGGTTTAATTTCGTAAAAATTCTTCTTTAAGGAACCTTTGGTTATCCGAATATTAATCGGTTAATCGAAAAAGGAATTGACAGATTTATTGATTTGCTAAATAATAGTTAGTTGCTGCCTTAATTTAAAAAGTTACAGAGCGTTGCTTCACTGCAAAAACATTCTAACAATTAGTAAATATTTCTTAAAATAAGTGTATTTACCCTTAAGTTGAGTAGGGAAATACAATGATCTGCCAATGGAATTAGCGTTTTTACCCTTAAAATAAGAAAATTAGATATTATGCACTTGACATAAGAGACTGCAGTTGTTTTGTCTTATTTTAAATGTAAATTGTCTTATCCTATTGGCAAAGTTTCTCACATACCTGCTCAATTCAAGAAAAATGCACTTATTTTAAGAAAAGAAAGTCTTACTTAGATATACATTTGTTGCAGTGTTTAATTCAATGCCGTATTCTTTGATCGCTTGTGTCGGACGTTTATGTCTCCAAAGATTACAGATGGAAGAATTGAGCATCCAGATAAACCCCCCAAAAAACATGAGAATCAAGGAGCTAACATGACATCCACTAATCCAAAGCTGCTGCTGTAAATCTGTCTGACGCTCCCACACTCGCTCACTTCCAGTCAGTTATTTATTGACATCCTGTCAACCCGAGGTCTCACTGATACGTCTGAGGCGAGATCACTCTGAACTAGAAGCTAAGAGGACATTTTAAACTGCAGCCAGAGACACCAGCATTCAAATTGAATCATTACTAACATGAAACAGCCAAATCGTGGATCACTTTTCTCATAAAGTCGTTTAATGCCCAGAGATCCCCAAAACTGTGGATAGTACAAAAAAAAATGAAGCTTTTACCAAATAATCCAACGTCTATTGATTGTCATCGATTATGAAATCTTCATCAGTGAGAAATGATCAAGCAGCTTGGATTGATTTTCTATTATCTATGAGCTCATTACTACCTTTTTTTTTTTTTTATTTTGAAACAATTGACAAAAATATTTAAGCAGGGGCAAAAAAAATAATATATTCATACAACATATTTTTTCCTGATTATTATTCTTTATATTTTGTGAAAAAAAGCCAATCCTCTTTCCCTAATGGGAACGCAAAGAAGTTTCCCTTAATGAATATTATTAAACAGCGGGGACAAAAGGGAGTTCAATGTCTTATAATCTTCTTCTCTTCTTTTATTTACAGTTAGGATCAGCAATTTGTTCCCATTTTATGAACTGTACTGCAAACTTTGTCAGGGTTGGTGGATTTTGCTGTGGACCCAAATGCAGAGTAGAAGAGGCATAGATCATTTCTTGCTAAATTTAATGAAGAGGTAAAAATACAGAATGCAGACCGATCGACAACAAACTCAAGAAACAAAAAAATAGGAGACACTAGTGAGGAATAAACCTAAAGAATGATCCAGCAATGAGCAGCTGAACAGGAGGTGTATTTATGTGAGACAGAAACAATGGGAGCACTGATTAGCTAATAGGGAGCAGGTGTAGACAGGAGTAACTAGAAGGGAAGGACACTAGGGGGAAACAAAGAATAACCAGGGAGAAAGAATGCGATCTGAAAGTAACTAGAAAATAACTTAAATAGGTATAAAAGGTAGGGCTGGGTACCGAACATCGGTTCTTTTATGGTACCGACCAAAATGCTTCGGTTCTACAGAGTATCGAAACATGCCTCGTCTTTCGGTACCAAGTTTCGGGGATTGGCTGTAACACTTAAAGGAATTGGGTCATCCAGGAAAAATACACAGGTGGTCACGGCTACAGCCA
>NW_015151798.1:16787-20628 GCF_000732505.1 Cyprinodon variegatus | reverse complement strand
GGTTATAAATAAAGCTTATAGCAAACCGCAGTGATGCAGAAAAAAAAAAAAGAAAGAAATGAGCTGGAAAAGGTGTTAAAGAGAGGTAGCGAAGCTCTACGCCGAGCTGAGCATCTCAGCCGGAAGTGGTAGGAGGAGAAGATGGAGAGCATGAAAAGAGGAGTAAAAAGGGAGAAAAAGAGAGGAGGGGGCAGCGGCGCGTCATCACTGTGACAGAGCTCCTCCAGGCGCCAGGACAGAGGATTCAAGTGGACGTGTATGGAGGAATATAAAGGGGGGGGGTCACTATAAATAGCTGGTTTCCGCTGTTCTTCACGCAGAGCTTTCTAACAGCAGAACACAATTTCTATAACTTCAGGTAAAATCCTCATTTTCATGTTTATCAAAGCAAATTTCCACTCAGCGCCTCATTTCCACCTACATTAATGTGCATCAAACACTGTTGCTAATTTTAGCCAGGTAGCAAAAGCATCCAATCCAATTTCCTCATGCCAGCCCTGTCCCACAGGAACCAGTAAATCAGACAGGCCTAGTTAGATCTGCCATCTTGTCTTTATCCCATCTGTTTCCCTTCATCCATCATTTCACTCACTAAATCCTTTAAAAAGGCCAAACAGGCATAAGAACACAGAAAGGTTCCTGAATGCTGCAGGAAAAAAGCCACACCAGCGGCTTTCTGGAAAACAAACTAATATTTGCAGCAGTTGCTACACTCAGAGAATAACAACTAAACAGGAATATGGCCTGAAATTTTGGAAATCGCAAACATTTTAGCTTAATTTTTTACAGAAGTCGTCCTTTTCTGTGCAGACTCCCTCCGTTTCTGGTTAACTGGCTGCAGCAACGGGCAGCTTCATGAGAAGGGCAAATCAATGACAACCCTCCCGCTCACTGAGCATCAACGCTGCATCACAATTTCATTTAAGTGTCACTCTGAAGTCCTGAATATCTATTCCTTATTCAAAAAAATATCCCCATAAGATGTGACCTAAAAATCTGCCGTTGGAAGAAAAAAAAGATGGCAGTGTTTTGTGAAATTAGCTTTTACAGTCGGCTGGTGTAAACCGCACATGTGCAGAGGCTCCTCCACTGTATGCAATGCATGATTCCATGTTGAGACTGAGTGCTAATGGAGCACACAGGATGGCGGGGGGAGTTAGAGAACAGCAGGAAATCAGGGGATGCAGAGAAGCTGGAGCAAAGAAAAAAAAAAAAAAGCCTCTTCTGCAATGAGTCAGACATGTTGCGTAAGAGGCAAAGAAGAGGATGGAAGCGGGTCGTGTCTCCTAGCTGAGGACTCCACCCCTAAATACCCGAGTATTCCTACAACCTAAGCATTTATCCTGCTTCCTTTAGAGGTGAAATCTTCAGGGCGAGGGGTGGAGGGGGATTCAAACTCCTTTAAATACGCCAAATCGCCGCCCCTGCAGCATGCTGCCAGAACTGACATATACAGTGAACATCATGGTGATGTCAGCTGCAACACGGCCTTTACAAGCTCCCTGCAGTACAAAATGTACAAATGTTAGCAAACACCAAAAAGGGTGCAGGTTAGCTTATAAAATCCCATTTGATCTTAGTCCGTTCTATTTATCAGCGCTGTCTGGAAGTCAATCTGGAAAACAAATGCTTAAAAGTCCTCCTGCTAAACCCCTCCCATGCAGGAGTTTCAAAGAGGACCAGACACCAGCAGGGATTCAGTTCAGTTTATTTCTATAGCGCCAATTCACAACAAATGTCATCTGGAGGTACTTTACAGTGCAATAGATCATACAGTCAGATTGAGTCAAAGTTTTCTGTTAAAGGAAAATCAGTTGATTGCATCATTCATTGACTTGAATGCAATGCCTCACACTAAGCATGCTTGTAGCGACAGTGGAGAGGAAAAACTCCCTTTTAACAGGAACAAACCTGCAGCAGAAGCAGGCTCCGAGCAAGCTCCAATGTCAAAGGATGAAGAGAGCACATCCAGCCACAGTCAGAGAAACAGGACTACACTGAAAAACAGGCCGATCTCCAACATCTGTAAAAGGAGGTCTATTGAGTTAGGTTCTGCTTCAAATTTCCCTTTCTGATACTCTGGATGAAATGTTTTAATATTTCCTTCTTTACATCTGATTGTCACTTTTATTGGTACGAATCAATACATTGTTCCAGAGTTCATCATTAGGTTAATAAGTTGGGTTTTTTGATTCCTTTGTTTAAATGAAAATAAAGTAAAGTGAGCCAACCGCGAAACCGCTCGACTTGTAAGCAATGATTCGTCTGTATTTCTGAGTCTTGAACCGAAAATACTTCAGACATAAGTGTCTCTGTGTGTGCTTACAGATTGATCCACACATTTGCAAATCTTACTACAGCTAAATCTAAATACAGATTTGTGGATTTTTTACACATTTGTGTTTTACACATTTTCAGATTGTTGTACAGACACACAAATCTCCTCACACATTTACAGTTTCATTTACACATTTTCAAATCCCCCTGCACACACACAAATCGAGATACAGACACACAACTCTCCACACACATTTGCAAATAATAAAGCGACAACTTTGGCCCCATACCCAGTCAGCAATTTTTTTCCTCTCCACTGTAGCTGCTTGCATGCGCAATGAAATGGATTGCTGCAAAGTCAACGACAAAGCCCCAGCAAATGTCTCCAATCACCACATGTNGTTTAAATGAAAATAAAGTAAAGTGAGCCAACCGCGAAACCGCTCGACTTGTAAGCAATGATTCGTCTGTATTTCTGAGTCTTGAACCGAAAATACTTCAGACATAAGTGTCTCTGTGTGTGCTTACAGATTGATCCACACATTTGCAAATCTTACTACAGCTAAATCTAAATACAGATTTGTGGATTTTTTACACATTTGTGTTTTACACATTTTCAGATTGTTGTACAGACACACAAATCTCCTCACACATTTACAGTTTCATTTACACATTTTCAAATCCCCCTGCACACACACAAATCGAGATACAGACACACAACTCTCCACACACATTTGCAAATAATAAAGCGACAACTTTGGCCCCATACCCAGTCAGCAATTTTTTTCCTCTCCACTGTAGCTGCTTGCATGCGCAATGAAATGGATTGCTGCAAAGTCAACGACAAAGCCCCAACAAATGTCTCCAATCACCACATGTTCATGCAGGAGGAGCAAATCCTGCAAAGTCAATGACTGAATGCAATCAGATGAGAGTCCTTATATAGAAAAATTTTAACCAATCTAACTGTATTATCTGGTTTACATATCTCTGTAATGTTCCTTGAGAAGAAATGTTGTGAAATGGCGCAATATAAATGAACTGAATTGAAATTGACTTGAAACTTAAAGGTGCAGTAAGAGATCTTTTCTGACGCATTTTTACCATGTGGCTTAAAGATCTCCCCACAGCTGCTTAGCAAGCAGTGAAATAGAAGGTGTGGAAGTGAAACTAAAATAAATGGTCCCAGTTTCAGTGAGAAATCAATGAATAACCCCAACCAATCACAAAAGACGGTCCGTTGTACACGATTAGTTCCATGACACATCAATCATGGTCATCTGCTTGTCCCTCCCCCCTGCAGGACGCCATGGCTGGAAGCTAGCCGCTGTTATGCTACGTTCACCCCTATGGTGACCAGATCTGGGTTTCTAAAAAGGAGGACACTTGTTGGGGGCAGCTGGGGCTGCTGACTGGACCGGACTAGCAACCCCGGCGGCGGTATGCTGCCCGGTAAGGCAGGCGGGAGGAAGCACGGGGCCACCGGTGTCCAGGCTACCATCACCGGGTCAGGTTCGGTCGCTCTGTCCCCAGCCCCAGAGCTCACGGCTCGGTTCTGCTGCAC
>NW_015151798.1:6428-15869 GCF_000732505.1 Cyprinodon variegatus | reverse complement strand
AGGATCGGCTTCCAGCATAACCTCTGGGACTGCAGCACTTGGGGACATTCTTGGTCTGGACTGTTAAAACCAGAGTGTCTGAGATTGGGCGGTGTTTTGTTTGTTTGGTTAATAAACGCTTTGAACTTTCCCACTGCCTGTCTCGCCTTAAATTCTGTGTCCAACTTCCTGAGATCATTACAACTAAAGCAGCAGCAGCAGCAAAAATGCGTGTGCTGCTTCATATTTGATGCTTGTACAAGTTTAGTTCTGATGCGCAGCTAAAGCATCTTTGCTGCTCTGGCTGCGCGGTGGTAAAGTGGGTCTCCGTTGGGCGGAGCTACCCTATCCTTTCTTTGCCTGGAACAATGGCAGCTATATTTGGTGTGATCAGTGGGTAAGAAGTAGTTTGAATCTATTTTGAAGTGAGAAAGTCCACCTGAAAACATCGTCATTTCATCCAGATTACCATCCTGCCTTCAAATATTATTTCTGCCGGCGCCGCTCAAACCCCCGTGAACCAGCGGTTCATTGTCACTATGAATCCCATTCAACAGCAGCCTCTGGCCCAGTCGCCTCCTTGCGGTTTGCCACAGCGGCTAGAAGACGTTTTTCTTGTCTGTAATCCAAACTGCAGGCACCAGGATAATAAAAGCAAACATGTTTTGCTGGCAGATTTCAGCATTTTAAGTTAATTAAGGTGTTAATAAACTGTTTCAGAGGCGTTATCATGGCGATCTGCATCATCAGCGCTGCTCCTGCTGCTCTAGACGCGCTGTAGACAGAATGTGCGTTCATGTGTTTTGAAGGCGTGGTTTCAAGGGGGTTTCAAGGGAGAGGTATGGTTGTGTATCTTTAAAAATATAGCTTGCTGGAACCTTTTTTCCAAGATCTCCTACTGTACCTTTAACATGATACATTTTGGAGAGATTTTGGTTTTAAAAAACTAATAAAAACTAAACTAAATATATCACATTACAAAAGTAACTGAAACTAAAGCTATTTTGAATGGAAGTAAATAAAAATGCATAATGGATCACAATAGATTTTGTATTTGAAAAAATATATCAAAGGGCAAAGTCATTCTGAAATAGAATTAAAAAAAAATTCCTACCAATAGGAGTAAAGTTATCAAAGTACAAGGAGTAAATCATTTCATTTACTAAATGGATATAGTTATTCTATATACATTTGGCTTCTCTGTGTCCTTGCTGTGCAGTTAATGACAGATGATCATGTGATCCTGGACTCTGATTAAACAGAAACCCACAGGGTAGGAAAAACAATCCTGGAGTCTTCAGCTTCCACTCAATGCAAACAGAGAGCCAGCCGTGCTGCACACAGCATGAGGAAGACAAACAACACACACAAAGGAAAACAAAGCCAACGCTGCCTTTCAGATCCACAAATACAAACAAACACACAATAAAACAGGTGAACTGAGGCTGATAATACTGTGTGCCTGAGAGCTCAATTTAGACCAAGCTGGCAGTTTGGCACACTGGGTCCTACTAGACTGTAAAACAAGAATAACGGCTGGAAGAGGCACTGTGGAGGTATTATCTTAGATAACAAGGGGATGAAATGATAATTGGAAGCATGAAATACCAGACAGGGTACTTAAATTAAAACAGAGTTAATAAAGAGCAGAGCACAGAGATATGAGAGATTTTACAGTTTAACAGGAAGCAAACCTCTTACCCAGCATGCCTTTGTTTGGCTCTGACAGGCACATGTCCTTCTCCGCACTGGGAAGCACAAAGCCGACCACAAAGATCTCCACACCATCCGCCATCAGCGCCAGTCCCAGAACAAAGTAGAGCGTCCACTGGAACTTCCCATGGCCGCACTCCTGAAGGATGGTCTCGTACTGCTGGGCCAACTCCTCGCGATCCTTCCTCACCTCCCCCTCAAAGGCTGAGAGGTCCCTGAACTGCTGCGCCTCAGCGACCCCCATCCCATCCATGCCGCCAGTTTTCCCAGAGTCTGCCCTTGGAATGCCCTGGTACTCCCCCTCATAGATCTCATCATCCTCATCATGCCCTTCGGTGGAATCGCTGTGGCCTTCGTCATCGTTGGCTCGGCTGTCATTTCGATAATATCCCCCGTCGTTGCTTGGCACACCTGCATAATCGTCGTCGTCGTCTTCCTCCTCGAAGCGCTTGTAGGAGCGTTTGACATATTCGTCTGCCATCTTGTCCACTCCACGGCCTACCTTTTTGCCAACCTGCTTCTTGGCAACTTTGGCAATGTCTTTGGCGCCGCGGATGAAGTCTGAGCGGCCATCTCGGTAGCGCCCGTCATCGTCCATCTTAGATACTTGGAGGTTGTGAGGAGATGCTGTAGAGAACAGGGGAGATCAGCACATGCGGGTGTGCCGGGAATTCTGTGGAATGATGCAGGCAGGACGTGGACGGCTCCCTGCACTGCTGCTGGTCACCACTGAGACACCAAACCCTGGAAAAGCAAAGAAACACGGCATGTTAGTAGCTGTCAGCGGCCTGTGAGTATAACTCATGACAAGAAGAAACACTAAAGCTCAAATCATTTTCATGAAACAAGCTTAACTCTGACTGACAAAAAGCAATCAAATGACATTTCAAGAAATGTTACTTAAAACAGACAGTAGTACCAGGAAAAACAAGTCCAGAGAGATATATCAGAGGAAAATGACATGGGCTTAGAAAGAGTCTTTTGGAGTGAGAGGACTCCTAGGAGCTATTTCATGCACTGATGGTGGCAATCCAAGCTGTAGCCACAACTCCCCTGGGGCACACTGACAAGCCCTCTGAACACCATCGGTAGGCATTAAGTCTTAGACACAATGGCTTGACCCAAATATCTCAAATCAGTAAGGACACATAAACAATGGCAGAAAAGCAGCAGCAGTAACCAAGTCCTATTGTGCCGGCAGTAAGGAAGGAACTAGGACGAAGGAGAAGGATACTAACCTGAATCCGCCAGATGGATTTGCTCCATCCGTTGAAGTAATTTTGGGAAGGGGCGAAAATCCTGGTTAGCTGATTGGCCTATGTTAGTGATAGACGGGCCAAATAAACCAATCAGATCAACGAAGCATACGACGTACTAACAGAGCGACGACGAAAACACAACCACAAGCCAGGGTACTCTTGCCGAAACCAGTCGGGAGAAGAGCAAAAACATCTTTTCCTCTGAGAAAAGCCTCCAGAGCAGTGTTTTGCTCTTCTTTCAGTGAAGAAATACTCTGTAATTCCGATAAAACTTGCTCGATAGCCACGCTAACGCTAGTTTCATCGGCTGAAGCCGCCATGTTCTTTAGACTGAACTGTCGCGCTTCTCGTTGCGTCACACCTCAACCCGCCTCAAAGCCAACGCTGATTGGACGTTCGTTTGGTGAACGGCTCCAAATTTTCATTAACGGAGAGTCTCCAGACTGATTAGCGAGTGAAACCTTGAAAGCTCGCGAGATCAGGATGGTCTCACGAGGCTAGAAGGATACTACCTGGAGCCAATTCATGTGGCAAAGGAACCTTGTTCCTAGCCACTGCTAGAAGCACTATGGTTTCCCACAATCCTTTGCATGACAGGATGTAGGCCCATAAAGGATTTTTTCATGTGTGACACTTGCTAATTTACTCACCTTCATCTTTTTTTGGTTTAATAATGCTTAGCTGCTGCCGCTTCAGTAACTTCTGTTTAATTCAAAATTGTTTTAATTGAACTTTATTGATCTCACATTGGAGAAATTTACATACATAGAGGGGGAAAAAAAACTTTTGCGAGATCCTGCAATACTTTTGCGAGATCTCGTAAAAGTACTGCGGGATCTCGCAGAGTTTATTTTATCCTCCATGTCCCTTTAGGGGCCCCGTAGGATTGCATACTGACATTGTCTCTCTTTATTCGTGTAATGTCGTCTTTTGGGACTTCTCTAGAAATTAAGAACCTCTCCAAATCATCCTCCATGGTTGTAGCTGACACATGGGTGTATTATCCTCCCATAGCAGTACACTTTGTGCCTCTACTGTTGTGTGTCTGTTTTACTTCCACAAAAGTATCGCGGGATCTCACAAACATTTCTTTTTTCATCCATGTCCCTTCAGGGGCTCCGTAATATTGCCAGAAAGAACACTGTAAAATAAATAAATAAAAATTAAAATAAAAACCTCTCAGAACTCCTTTCTTTTCCTTTAGTGACAACAGTTAAAAATTTAAACATTATCCAACACTGAATCATTATGTTAGGCATCTTCCTCTTTGTCAGGTGCTGGCACTTTCTGATCGGAGCAGGATAAGTTAATTCAGGGATGTTAGTGATCCATCTATCAACAGGCAGCTTTTAGCAAGCAAACAGACAGCAGGCAGTTAGGCCCCGAGAGAAGATGGATGAGGGAGAAAAAGATAATAAAAGAGCTAAAACACAACACCATCAGTTTTAAAGCAGTGTGTAAACGGAAAACATCCACTCAATAAGCTGCACTAACAGCTTCATCCACTTCACCGACATCAGCAACACGACGCTAACGGACCTGTTTGCTGTTTTCTGTTAGAGGGAGGATTTGCCACATTTATATCTAAAAGAAGAACCTCCAGCTGGATGTTAGGCTCACCTCAGATTGAACTATGTATTAATGATTAAATGAATTAATGAATAAGTTCAGAAAAATCATTTATCCATTTTATCCCAATTGGGGTCTCGAGGGGTGCTGGTGCCTATCTCCAGCAGTCAATGGGTGAGAGGCGGGGTCCACCCTGGACAGGTCTCCAGTCCATCGCAGGGCAACACAGAGACAAACAGGACATACAACCATTCACGCACACACTTAAGGAGAATCTAGAGAAGCCAATTAACCTAACAGTCATGTTTTTAGAATGTGGGAGGAAGCCGGAGTACCCGGAGAGAACCCACACCTGTAACAGAGGGAGATGAGGGCCAAAAAGAGCGGGGATCCAGGTGGAAAAAGGGTCCAAGCGTTCTCGTGCACTTCGCTCTTCTAGCTGGTCAAACTTCACGAGTGGTTTTCCACAATGGCGGTAAAACAAACAAAACAAGCCGGTAAGAAACCAAACAGGAAATACGCATAGTGTAGAGCAGATGTAGATTTGACCAATCAGAGGCCTCCTGTCGGCAGTAGGGCTGGGCGATATAGAAAAAAAGCTTATCGATAAAAAAAAAATGCATATTGATCGATATCGATAATTATTGAAAAGATTTGAAACCATATTTTATGTGCAGCTCTGCCTGGACTTTTTATGATATTGCTAAATGATTTAATTATAATGAAGAACACAAACACAGACTTCTAATTAAATCTTTATTTAACCAACTTTTTTAACCATAACAGAATTGTTTTAAAGAAAAATAACTTAAGAGACCTGAGTTATGTTATTAAATGCTGACAAAGAATAAACTAAAGTGACCAGAAAAGTAACCAAAATAAATATAACAAATAAATAAATGGAACCGCCCCACCCCCGCATTCTTCTAAGCTGAACCTGGTTCAGCTTAGTTTCCTGCTTTAACCAGAGTTATTAATTTGAAGTTTCTGGCCCCTCAGCATCTTTCTCTCAATCGTTAGAACTACGTGTGAAACTGCCCAGAACTGAAAATATATATATATATTTTTCTGGAATTCCCGAAGATTCCTCGGAGGAGAGCCGCGCCGGGGCCTCCACAGCTCGTACTCCTGCGTGTGTGAGCGGCTGAGATGATAAAAAAACGTTGGTTGTGTTATCATACTTAGTTTTCACTGGTTCCCGACACATTTTACAGATGACTGTGGTTTGTTTTTTGTCCGACTTGCCATGACCGAAATACTGCCAGACTGCCGAACTACAAAAACCCTTCTTTGGAACAATTTCCTCCGCCTCTCCTTGCTGCGACATCTTCATGTGCGTCTGTGTTGTGGTTTGAGAGGGCGGCGCTTGGTGACGGCGTGCCTGGGTCCGCGAATGTTATTGGTTGGGAGGAAGTAGTGACTAGCATAAACCTACATGCTAGGCTACAATGAGAAGGAAGGGAAACTGCGTTTTTTTAATCAAACTTTTATCGACCCTCTTTTTTTCTATTGCGCCACACGTCTATCGATCGATATATATCGTTATTGAATTATCGCCCAGCCCTAGTCGGCAGCACTGTCTGCGGTCACCTGCAATGTTGGAGAGGTGCAGCAGAGTGTCTGCGGAAGGGGCGGAGGCACATTTGCGTTCACTGCGACACACATATAGATGAGCTGGTTTCTGAGTATAAATCAGCCTTTAGCTGGTGATGCGATGCAATCTAGGAGAGCAGCTCTACTCTGGTCAGCTGCTCTCTGCTGACTCAGTTTCTGGACATGTCAATACAAAAATAAATCATGTTTCTTCTCCATCTTAAAGGAAAAAAATTGCATAAAAACAAGTCTGCATCTTCTGTTTTATGCCAGTCAGTCACATGACCTAAAAGCTGTTGAAGAAAAACTTGCTAATAGCTTGGAGGCGAACGCAACTTCAGGAGCCTTCCTTTCAATAATAAACATGTCTGCAGAACAGCAAAACTAGAATGTGAACAATCAGCAAAAATTACTGTGTGTTGCTTTTCTTTGAATACTCCACATACAATATTAACAGTTAAGTATTTAGATGGTTTTCTGTTCATCCTGGTTTAGCTGGAGCTTCATGTTTGCAGATGAATTCTGGAGTATTTCTACCTCAAAGCTTTGTGTCTTTGAAAGCCTTTCAAACATGGTTTCTGTTGGATCCAAATGCTTAGTTTATGATTGAATATTTATTTCTAGTTTACTATTTTTGTCTGGTTTTGGTATGATATATATGAACATGAAATATTTGAATAATAATGAAATTATGAATTTGTTTAGTTGTGTTTTGCTGCCATTCATGATTTTCGCTGTTTCTGGCCTCCGCCCCTTCATTATGGACAGGTGACTGCTGCACCTGGATTATATTGGAGTCGGCTATTGGGGCCGGGTGAGCACAGCAATACAGTTTTTCACCGCTTTTGATTATTGTTGTTTTTTCTTTGAGTGGCAAAAAAGGAACGAAATGAGCCGATATGATCTTCCTGTCACGTCATATTGCGGTAAGAAAATCTAAGTTTGTTTTGATTTTGGAAAATAAAGCGTCTTGATCAAGAGGAAAGAAAGTTTGCTGATTGCATGGATGACATTAAACAACATCTGACAGATCTGAAGTGAGTCTAACTTGGATGCTTCTGAACCAAGAGCCAAACGCATCTTTATTGGAAAGATTGCGCTATTAGTTTCAATAGTTCAACATAGGAGACAGATCTTAGACCCTGGTGTTTTCTGGGTGAACTTCCTCCTACCTTCTTTAATTTCCCTGTGTTTCATTACGTCTTTTTTCCATTTTTTTCCTGTAAAAAGCTTCGGCTGTTTGCATACCGCACCATCTTTCTCCAGCCGTATTTGGATTTCCTGATACTGTGACTGCAGGGTTTTTATCCCAGCTCTCTGTTTGCCCACACCTGCCTCTCATCCCATCCATC
This sequence comes from Cyprinodon variegatus, assembly GCF_000732505.1. NCBI lineage: Eukaryota > Metazoa > Chordata > Actinopteri > Cyprinodontiformes > Cyprinodontidae > Cyprinodon > Cyprinodon variegatus. Next base: position 8,404 of record NW_015151798.1, on the reverse strand, counting down.
CACAGTGTGCATATATATGTCTTTGTTTTGGGAGGGCGGGGGGGCCGACAGAAAGGTACGGAAGTGCTGATAACGTCCTGCAGAGCAACGTTTCATTTTTAAAGCTGGTTATAAATAAAACTGAAGAGCAAAGTGTCAGAAACAACCAATAGGAAGAAAAACTTGTATCAGGCTGCTTTGGCTTTGGGATAACCTCAGGAGTGATGCACACCTTATAACAGATGATCAATTTGAGGCTATTTTTTATTGAAAAGATTCCAGCTCCAGACAGAAGCCGTGATAATATAGGTATCTAATTATCCCTGACAGCCCAGTGATGCATGAATCCTCCAGAAACATCAGCAGGAGTGATCAACTCACTCTCTTTTCTCTGTAACTGAGACGTTTCTGCTCTCTTAAGTGCAGCAGAAACATTACATCATATTTCACACAAGGACCTTATGCAGCTGTATGTTCATTTTATATCAACAATGGCAGGAATTATCAGTGTTGCAGTGTTAAAAGTAACACTTAACACTAAGAGTTAAATTTAACACCAATCCGTGTGCATTTGGTCCAACTCTGAAAAAAGTGTTAAATTGGCTCTACTTAATGTACATCTTACTCTGGTTTTTGTAATAACTCTAAAAGAGTTAATGTAGTTTGACACTGCGTATTTAACACTTGAAACTATTGTGTAAGTTTAAACTAATGGTTTTATTAGCGACGTCCCGATCAGATCTTGATAACGGAAATTGGTCGGATATCCAAGTATATCAGTCTGCATCTCCATTCTCCAATGAAACACTCCGCCCCGGTATTTCTATCCAGCAGCGCTTCTGTCCAACATACAGAGCAAAATCCAGTGTTGGTGTTGAATGTTTAAAGTATGGTGTTCATATGTCTGAGCCAGAGTCAGTGTTGCCAACTCAGCGACTTTGTCGCTATATTTAGCGACTTTTCAGACTCCTCCAGCGACTATTTTTCAAAAAAGCGACAAATGTGGCGACTTTTTACGGTGTCACTGGCGGCTTTTGGAGATACTCTTGTCTTCCACACTGCAAAAACAATCTAAAAATGAGTAAAAATGTCTTAAATTAAGTGTATTTACCCTTAATTTGAGTAGGTAAATTAGATGATTTGCCAACGGAATGAGTATTTTTACTCCTTTAAATAAGATAATTAGATAATATGCACTTGAAATAAGACAATGCAATTGTGTTTTCTTATTTCATATGTAAATTGTCTTGTTCCATTGGAAAAATGTCTCTTTTATCTCCTCAATTCAAGAACAAATGCACTAATTTTAAGAAGAAATGGGGCGCCTCCCCCATCCCAATCCCGTTCTCCCGCTTCGACAGGAGTCCTTCCCTCTCAGCGCTGCAGTCAGAGACGCAGGATGTTTACCCTCAGCGTCCAGGCTGCAAATGAAGCATGCATGCGCCGGGATTGACGGCGCAAATTGATCACGCGGTGCCGCTCCGCCCTGACTTACATTCAAGGCGGGATGTAAATGTAAAATGTTATTTGGTCTAAATATATATTGTTTAGTAATTGTTTGTCTTTCTGTAACATTATTTCTCCCACAGCATCAATAACATGCACATCACTTCCTGTGGCAGATTATGCAAATTAGGCGATGACGTCATTTAGCGACTTCTAGCGACTTTTAGCACAGCCAATAGCGAATGTTTGTATTTTTGTAAAGTGTGCAATTGTTGAATAAAAATAAATAAATGAATAAATAAAATAAAAAATGAAAAAAGCACAGCCAATAGCTACTTACTGAGGAGTTGGCAACACTGGCCAGAGTTACTGGCCAGAACGTAACTCTGCAGATTAAAAACTGTTCTTTAAAGAACTGTTTTTAATCTGCAGAGTTACATTCAAGCATTTAAAATACAATATCTGAACGCTTATCTCTTAAAGGTATAGAGGATTATATTTTATTTCCCAGTATATCATCCTTATTGTCAATAATTCTGGTTAGGGTTAGC
>NW_015151798.1:1724-4272 GCF_000732505.1 Cyprinodon variegatus | reverse complement strand
CAAAAAAGTACTCCAGAGTGTTGTTCAGCATGGGGGTGAGTAGAAAATGAAGGCTAATCATGTTTTGGGTGTACTATTCCTTTAAGGTGTATATCTGTGACGAGCTACGGCTTCAGACAGTCATTGAAGATCAACTCTCTCAACGCAGTTCCTTAAAAATGGCCGATGGTCGTAAGAGGAAAAACTGTCTACGAAGTGTATGAGAAGAAAAGAAAGGCCTCAGAAGAGAGAAACAAGACCAGAGCGTTTTTGGGAGACTCTTTTTATGCGATGGCGTACACTGAAAAAAACAGGTCAGATTTCCCCTCTGATGCCTCGGTTGCAAAGTTTCTACCTGACAGGTAAAGTTTGACACGCTATTTGGAGAAATCTATTTCACATCACTGCTAGTAATGGGCTCTCGCACGCGTTTAATATGTGTTCCCTCTCGGGAGTGGGTACAGGGTTGTACATGTGCATTTTTTTTTTTTTTTAGTGGAGAGGGTGGATCTTTTAAAAAAATCACAAAAATCCTCCACTATACCTTTAAATAGTTTTAAAAATTGTACTTTTATAGTTTTACTTGAGTAAAAAGCTTAAGTGGATTCTTTAAAGTGTTTTTAAACAGCACTTCTATTTGAGTAATGAGTTCTCTGGATGTGCCTTTGCAATAACTGCACATCATTGGTGTCTAATTTTTAAAATTGATTTACTTTTGAGTATGTTATTTTTCTTGGAGAGATGTTTTAGCCTACTTCAATCAAAAATCCATTTTTCACAGCCCTGCAGCCTCTGAAATCACCAAAGCTGTAGGAAAATAGCTCTGATAAAGTCATTCAAATCGCTCCAGCTCCATGAAATTCTGCACATTAACCAGCATTTTTTCAGTTAGTTTTTCTTTTTAGTTCTTCAATTATTCATAAACTCTTTTCTGGTCACAAGGACAAAGGTGTGAGCTTTGACTCCCCCCTCCCAGCCGTGATGTATAGTTGCAATAAACTGGCCTCGCTCCAGTTCCCGCTCGCTCATCTGCACCGACCCCACTCTGGCATCTGCACAAAGTCACGGGGCGAGCGACGCCTCTTCTAGCCGCATCCTATTCCTGCACCATTCAATCCGGAGCTGCAGACATGAGCGCAGCTGTGATGATTGGATGTTTTTTCAGCTCTGCGAGGTCACAGCTACACCTCAGCACGCAGGGCTCCTCAGGGCCATTCTGCAGCCTAGCATGAATCATATCCATGCTGCCCGGCTCGCAGTCAGCTAGCAACATTATGTCAAACACTGTGACGTCAGGCCCCTGCATCCATTTTGGCTTTGGTCTCTGCTAACCAGTCTGAGGGGGAGTCAGACAGGCCAGCTGAAGGAAGCATTTAAACGTCCTGCAGGGCAAATGAGAGCAGCTCAGCTTCCTCTAATGGAGTAATGATTCAACAAGCTAACTGCTGATGAACTGTAATGCATCTAATTGTTTATTATATGGCTGAGAATCAATAAATCAGAAATGAAAGAGATATATAGCTTTTTTTACACCAGTTTTCATCAGGAGGAGGAACTTCTAATGTGTTCATTAAATCTGAAACCCTCTCAGCAGATGTGTGCTTCTTTAACAGAACCGCCCTACAAGGCGAGGATTCAGTCGAAGGTGTGATATGCAGATGTCATCAGATCTGGCATCTGCAGCTCTCTGGATTTACGGTGAAGTGTTGCACATTTTAAGGACACCTCCTCCTGCAGATGTTCAGTCTGTTTCTGAGCAGAATTAAGTATTCTCTAATGATTAGGTAGTTCCTTGACGAGGTATTTCAATGCTTTCTCATTATTTCTCATTCTAAGGACTCAATATGTTTCCCTTTTCTTTTTAGAGCAGCTTCAATGTAATCAGACTGGATGGGAGGGTCTGCAGAGATGAAGGTTTCTGTCCTGAAAGTATTCTTGCTGCTTTTTAACCATTGTGCCAGAAAGTTGAAACGATGCCAAGCAAGCCATGGCTAATTGCTAATGTTGCTAATGCTACATGCACATACACGTGCATACATACAAGTCATAATTTCATGCATTAGAAAAAAAGGTTGTGAAAAGGAGACTGGAATTAGCTTCTTTTTTAATATATTTTGTCCTAAAAATGGTCGACCGTCAATTAAAAGACAATTTCTGAGGGATTTTAAATTTAAAATACCAGGTTATGAGTGCTTTAAAAATTACCTTGATTTAGCTTTAACACCTGACCATCAACATTGGCTTTTTTCAAAATTTTTGGCATGCATAAGTTAAAGTTCTATTAATAGTTTTTTTCTGCAACCTGAGCTGCGGCTCTATAAAGCTCCTCTAGTGAAACAGCAGGAATAAAATTTAAATAAAAGTCAAATTATCTTTAAAAAATGAGTCTCCTCTTGATTTGAGCAGGTATTTAATGAAATACAATTATTTACATCCAGAATAAAGAAAACCGACTCAGTCAAAGCGCATAACGTTCTGCTCTCTCTGCTGTTTCTCATAGTAGCTTCATCTGGTCTGTTCCTGTTTGGCTGTGACTCCATCCTGGAGAGAAATATCAGCTGTGCTGCTG
>NW_015151798.1:0-1468 GCF_000732505.1 Cyprinodon variegatus | reverse complement strand
CGCTCACACTTAGCCTGGTTCTGCTGGAGGTTTCTGCCTGTTCAAAGGGAGTTATTCCTCTCCACTGTCGCTACAAGCATGCTTAGTGTGAGGGATTGCTGAAGAGTCAATGAGTCGATGCAATCAGCTGGTTTTGCTTAGATAGAAACAATGAATCAATCTGACTGGATGATCTGGTGAACTGGAAAGAGCCTTGAGATGACGTGATGTGAATTGGCGCTATAGAAATAAACTGAATTGAATTGAATAATATCCTATTACCTTATTTGAAGGGCAAAAATACTCTTGCCATTGACATGTCATGTATTTACCTGCTCAAATTAAGGAAAATACTTATTTGAAGAATATTTTTGCTTTGTTTTAGATCAGTTTTTGCAGTGCAGGCCTCTCAGGTGCCTCCCTGATTAATACAGTTCCTACTAAGCTTTTTAGTTTCGTTGGAAGGCTACATCCTCCCCGGTTTGCAGTTGTGCTATGCTCCCTCTGAAGCTATGGTTACTGTTTTAACCTAACCTCAGCTTTAAGTAATCCACATTTACCTGCCTCAAAATAAGCTCCTTTTTATTCCACTTTACATTTAAATCATTTTGATCTCAAATCCAAAAAACTAAAAAAATAAAGTTTGTAGTTACTATTTCAGGTTATAAATAACTTGTAGAGATCATATCTGTTCAACCTGCTTCTACAAACCTCACTAACTCCAACAATCCTGTTTTTAATTTACCCCAAAGAAACAAAGCAATTAAATGTGTGGCTCTGCTGCTTTAACAGAAAGACTAAAATCTTCACCCAGAAACCTCCTGCAGGGATTGAAAGGAGGTAATTATAAAACCTGTGAAAGCTGAACTTATGATGCGTGCATCACCGTGCACTCTGCAGGCACTCTGCTGAAGCACGTCTCTCTGACAGCAATAAGTGCTGAGGTTTTTTTTCATGCTCGTGTGAATTTGATCGTTGCCAGCTATAGCTCAGCTCGTGATTCTGTTTGCATCAGAGCCAATTCTGTGGAAAACATACGAAATATAAAGAGACATTTGTTCCAATACGTTTGAAAGTAAAGAACATATTTAGAAAAAGGAAATTTAATGAAAATTGGTTTTAGGAATGGAGCTTTGAAAATTTCCAAAACAGTGTGGAGTAAAAGTATTTAGGTATGTCTGTTCTTAGCCTCACAGGCTCCAAACGAAGGTCATGAGAGATAAGAATGAGTTACACAGCCTCCCTCATGGCATAAAGGGGAGGACTGTTGTTTTGAAGAGATCCATCTGGACTAGGGATGGAACGGTTTATGAAAACCATCCGAACCGTTCGGTTCGACTGTCTCGGTTCGATTCGCGTGTGTTGCGTTCGGTTCATGCGCTGCTCCTTTTTCTCATAGGGGAAGCGTTTACACTCCAGAGCAGAAGGTGGCGGTACTGCGACCAAAGCCAACCACCAGTAGTAAACAAGAAGAGGAAGAAGCGAAGCT
>NW_015151797.1:176644-179199 GCF_000732505.1 Cyprinodon variegatus | reverse complement strand
AAAAAAAACAGAGTCCATAACAAAAAACAACCCACCCAGGGTGGGCGGAGGGGGCACCAGGCAAGGAGGGCAAAAAAAAACAGAGTCCATAACAAAAAACAACCCACCCAGGGTGGGCGGAGGGGGCACCAGGCAAGGAGGGCAAAAAAAAACAGAGTCCATAACAAAAAACAACCCACCCAGGGTGGGCGGAGGGGGAAACAGGCAAGAAAAAACAAAAACTGAGTCCAAAACAAAAAATGACCCACTTAAGGTGGGTGATAGTGAAAAAAGTCTTGGAAGGTTTACCAAGAAGAGTCTGAGGTGACCGGCCGTGGGGCCGGGAGCGAGGCAGAGTCTCAGGTGGCCAGCCATGGGGCCGGCAGCGAGGCAGAGTCTCAGGTGGCCGGCCGTGGGACCGAAGGCATGGCCGATATTCCGGGGGCTGGCCGCGGGGTCGAGCGGCCAGCCCCGAGACGTTTTGGAGACCAGCCACAGGGCCGGAGGCGAGGCTGACACTCTGGAGGCCGACCGCGGGGCCGGAGGTGAAGCAGAGTCTCTGGAGACTGGACGCTGGGCCGGAGGCATGGCAGAGGTTCTGGAGGCCGGTTGCGGGGCCAAAGACGAAGCAGAGTCTTTGGTGACCGGCCGCGGGGCCGGGGGCATGGCAGACGTTCAGGAGACCGGCCGCAGGGCCGGAGGCGAAGCAGATGTTCAGGAGGCCGGCCGTGGATCAGGCGACGTAGGAGGGTTATAGAAGGATGACATCTCCGTCGCTGCTGAATCTTCGAAGGAGGCAACGTCTCTGCCGCTGCAGGAGTTTAGGAGGAGGACGACGCCCCAATTTCAGCAGGTAGCCCCAAGGGGAACGCCGTCCCCTCTTCAGCGGCTCAGCAACAGTCTCAGAGGGGGCCGTGGACTGCGGCTCTGGAACAGGGTCCAAGGGGGCCGCGGACTGCAGCTCTGGAACAGGGTCCGAGGAGGCAACCGACTGCGGCTCAGGAACAGGCCCAGAGGTGACCGCCGGCTGCAGTTCAGGAACAGGCTCAGAGGTGACCGCCGACTGCGGTTCAGGAACAGGCTCAGAGGTGACCGCCGACTGCGGTTCAGGAACAGGCTCTGAGGGAACCGCCAACTGCGGCTCAGGAGCAGACCCAGAGGTAACCGCCGACTGCGGTTCAGGAACAGGTTCAGAAACAGGAACAGGCTCGGACAGGGCCGCCCACTGCGGCTCCGGATCAGGACCAGAGGAGACCGCCGACTGCGGCTCGGGATCAGAACCAGAGGAGACCGCCGACTGCGGCTCCGAATCAGGAACAGAGGAGTCCACGGACTGTGGCTCCGGATCAGGAACAGAGGAGCCCACCGATTGCGGGTCCGGATCAGGACCAGCGGAGACCACCGACTGTGGCTTCAAATCAGGAACAGAGGAGCCCGCCGATTGCGGTTCCGGGTCAGGAACAGAGGAGNATCAGGAACAGAGGAGCCCGCCGATTGCGGTTCCGGGTCAGGAACAGAGGAGCCCGCAGATTGCGGCTCCGGATCAGGAACAGATGAGCCCGCTGATTGCGGCTCCGGATCAGGAACAGAGGAGCATGCCGGTTGCGGTTCCGATTCAGGAACAGAGGAACCCACGGTATGCTAACGGATTCTGAGGCTAATGAAACTGGATCACTTCCGGGTCCTGAAGCTAAGGAAACTGGATGGCTAATGAGTACTGGAGCTGGAGAAAACGGATAGCAGGTAGATTCAGAGGCTAGAAAAACAGATTTACTGATATGTTCTGATCCTGGATCTGACTGGCGGGGAGCTCTAGCTGTTTGGGCTTTGATTAGTGAACCAAATTTGAGTTTATTGACTGAAGGTGCTAACTGTTGATCTGAAAGGTGGCTGCGGAGACGGATGGAACTGACCTGGCGAGGATGTGGACTGATTATTACTGCTGGCTGGACTACAGGGAGGATGGAGGCGTCAGACCCACCCACCGGAGAAGGAGTGGAGGCGTCAGGCAGAACCGCCGGAGAAGGAGTGGCCTTCTTGCCCCGGCGGCGGTTCCTACGCCTGGAAGAGGCAGAAGGCAGAGGCGAACCAGCAGCTGCAGCAGATGAAGGTTCGGATTCTGAGGTAGGTGGAGATTGTTTGAATGAAAGTTTGGAAAAAGCGTCCTGAATATTCCTATTGATAAGATCCAAGTATCCGGCTTGTTGAAGGGTATTGTTAAGATCTGGATATTTCTTGAGTTCAGAGATAATAATACCGGCTGCAGATATCAGTTCACAGGGTGAAGTAATGATGGGAAGATCTTCAATGGACTTTTTGAAGAATCTGAGAACTCTTCTGAATGATTCTGAGGATGTTTCCGCGGGGCTAGTTTGTTGGCCAGAGTGTTCTGTCATGATGGGTTTCTGGATGCTAGCCCATATGCAGAACACAACCGGAGGCAGGGAAAAAGTTCAAAGGTTTTAATAAAGAGTGTATACAAAAACAGGTCAGGTGGATAATCAGGTCCAGGGGCTGGTCACGACTGGATTCACTGTTCAGAGGTTTGAGCTGAGCGGCAGAAAGGGGAACCAGGG
>NW_015151797.1:172381-173649 GCF_000732505.1 Cyprinodon variegatus | reverse complement strand
GATGATGCCAGTCATATTGTGTGTTTACTGCTGAGTAAAGACAACGCTAATTGATGCTAAAGAATGGACTGGATGCTACGCTATGCTAAGGGAATATGTGTTGAGCTGTTGCTAAAGCTTAGACAAGCTTTATTCACTAAGGATTTAAACACTGATATAACATTAGTGTTCATATGTTCCTCAAATGCTCATTACATTTCCATTACCAAGTATGACCAAGAGTCATTTAGTGGAATCCTGATGTCTATTCACTGCTAGCTATTTAAAGAGAATAAAGAATCATTTAGCTAAAGGTTATTGGTTCTTGATTAAGCAAATCATTCAATAAAACATTATTTGTCCAAATAATGTTTTATTCACCTCATGGATTTGCATTGTGAATTGGTCTGAAAACATTCCAATTTCTTTAAAATGAGTGAAAAGCTAATTTTATCATATCCCAAATTATTCCAGATAAACTTTGGTTTCAAACACAGAATACATCTTAAACTGTAATATGTTTTTCAACCGTTTCCCCTTTCTCTTTGTACATAGTAGTTAGTTTAGTTTAGTTGAGTTTTCTAGTCTTAGTTGAGAGAGTTAAACTGAAATATGTTTGACTTGGGGCTGAATGATTTTTGTTGATAAAATCTTATATTTTGAACAGAAGTTGTGGTGAATTTATTCCATGTATGTGCAGATCACCTCCACCTCCTCCTCCTCAGTGACAACTCTTTCCATAAAAGAGAGAGATGTAAACAAGATCTTCAAAAAACAGAACCCCCGGAAAGCTGCTGGACCAGATTCTGTCACTCCATCCACTTTGAAGCTCTGTGCTGACCAGGTGTCTCCAGTGTTCACAGACATTTTTAACACCTCACTGGCGACATGTCACGTGCCAGCCTGCTTTAAATCCTCCACCATCATCCCTGTCCCCAAGAAGCCAAGGACCACAGGACTTAATGACTTTAGACCCGTCGCCCTGACCTCTGTGGTCATGAAGTCCTTTGAGTGCCTTGTGCTGTCACACCTGAAAGAAATCACGGACCCCCTCCTGGACCCCTTTCAGTTTGCCTACAGTACCAACAGGTCTGTAGATGACGCTGTCAACCTGGCCCTTCACCACATTCTCCAGCACCTGGACTCCGCAGGAACCTATGCCAGGATCCTGTTTGTGGCCTTCAACACAATCATCCCAGCTCTGCTCCAGGAGAAGCTCTCCCAGCTGAATGTGCCTGACTCCACCTGCAGGTGGATCACAGACTTCCTGTCGGACAGGAAGCAGCACG
>NW_015151797.1:168557-172344 GCF_000732505.1 Cyprinodon variegatus | reverse complement strand
GAGCAGTTGGACAGGTGTACCTAATAAAGTGGCCGATGTATATATATTCTATCTTATTTTGTTATTTTGTTTTGTTTTGTTGTTTTTTTTGTCTGCACCAACAACACCAAGTCAAATTCCTTGTAAGTGCAAACCTACTTGGCAATAAACTTGATTCTGATTCTGAAATAACTGTTTGACCATAATTAGTGCTCAAATCACTCTTTCATCTATTGTTCTAACACACAGTTAGTAGGACTGTGGGTCATAAACAATATATAAAAGCTAAAATAATATCTGATTAAATAAGATATTTTACCACCCCTACAGGGTAGGGCAATAAACATCTTAAAGTATTAGAAACATAAATTCCCAGTGGGCTGGGAATAGAAAAGAACATAAAATCACAACAGAGTCAAAAAAACTTTACCATCAGAAATATCAGCACTAAACTAAAACATGGTGACTGACCTCAATGTCTGTAGTTTGCAGTGGGGAGACTGGAGAAAACCACAGAGCTGCTTCACTCCACCATCTTTCAGGTCATTGATTCTCAGGTCCAGTTCTGTCAGATGGGAGGGGTTGGATTTAAGTGCTGAGACCAGAGAAGCACAGCTGATCTCTGACAAACTGCACCAATTCAATCTGAATAAAGAACAAAAGACGTGTTGAAGCAACTGGAGAGACAGGCTAAAACTAAAATAGTGAATAAAAATGTAGAAAAATAATTTGACTGAAAGCCAAAGTCCCAGAAAAATGATCAAGTTAAAGTAGTAAACCAAGCAGAAGCAGAACATGTTCTAACGACATGTGAAGGTCCAGATCAAGGTGTGTTTATTAGTCTCCTCCAGGAGAAATCGGTGTTGGATAAAGAGCAGAGCTGCAACACAATCCAGAACCAGAACAACACAAGCAGCATCAACTGCAAGAAAAAATAGATGAGAAAAAGTTCAGAAGAAGTCTTCAAACCTATAGCAAAGTGTAAAACCAGAGGATCCAGGTGAAAAGGAGTTGACTCGGAGCGCTGTCTATACACTGCCTCATCACATACTGACTACACTTCTCTGCTCAATGTTATCACAACCACAACACTAAACACTTGGACTGGAAAACCCATTAGTAGTACTGTAGTCATCCCTATTAGTACCCATGACATCACTGTCTCTAGATCCAGTTTTATCCAAGTTGTTTTTTTGTAAAAGAATGACACAGCCATTGTTGTCATGTGTCGTTGGAGTCTGTTGTTCTGTATACATTTTTATGTTTAGCCATGATGAAGTCATGACTTTGTTGTTTTCCTATAGGTGAACTCTTAATCTCTGACTTAAATAGAAACACATCTGTGATGTCTTTTATGAGCTGTCAAACAGATTGGTTTACTGTTGGACATCAAATTTAATATGATGGATAGTGTTTAGACTGATTGGATCTCATAGGTCGTTAATTGGGTCCCAGCAGATTTGTTTTCCAGTACCAACAATGTTTATATTCATCTTGACATTGCTTTAGCTGAGGAATTATGTTAAATGCAGAGCTATGCAAATAACTACATTAAAAGATCCAAATATTAATATCAAGTTCTGGTTCAGTCCACCTTTTCCTTCATCTAAAACTGCACTAGCAGAGTTTAGTGATCTAATTCAATATGTTTCAGTGTAACTTGTAAAAGTCTTACTAATTAACACCGCAATGCTCACTAAGTTCATGTCAAGATTCAAGTGTGTCCTGGACTCATATTCAGACCTGAGAATTTCCAGTTTGCAGTTTGGACTCTTCAGTCCAGAAGACAGCAGCTCCACTCCAGAATCCTTCAGGTTGTTGTTACTCAGGTTCATCTCTCTCAGATTAGAGGACTGGGAGCTGAGAACTGAGGCCAGAACTTCACAGCTTCTCTCTGAGAGCTTACAGTCATTCAGTCTGAAGAGACAGAGATGAAAATGATGAAAGAATGAACTTTTTCAGCAGCTCTTGAAGCCCAAACTAAAGCCATGCATGGCAAACCCCCCCAAAAACAACATTTATTTAAAAACAACATTTAATATTCAATATTCATAACATCACGCTAAGAATCGTTTTAGAAGTAATATTTGTTGGAGTTATTATGATTTCTGTTGTTTTTATCTTTTTATTCATTTATATATTTTATATTGCTTTTAATCATTTGTTTTTCTATGTTACCGTCATCAGTGGAAATAGTGTATGCAGGTCATAAGTCATAAGACGGTCAAATGTTTTGCAAGAATGCTTTCCTGTTTTTCATTTGAGAAGCACAGAAGTTCCTGTTTTTCATTTGAGAAACACAGAAGTTAAAGTTTATGACCCCGACACTTTTTTTAAAAGTGTATACTGAAACCAGACATGTTCCCTATCTTAAAAGTTCATGCTATGTCTAAGAGATTGCATAATCAAAACTTACGCCTGCTGTTGTAATGTGTTGACTGTTCAATAAATAAGCCTGCAAGCGTAGAGCAAGACAAAGATGCACAGAGTAATCCCAAAGCTCTGTATATCTTCCGCTTTGCAAAGCACGGTCAGGAAAAATCTTACACTGTCTTTGTTTCATTCTTTATAGGTTAAAGTTGGGGAAACTTAACAACCCTAACATCTTGGTGCCGTGACCCGGATCCCAACATACCCGCTTGCTGACGGAGGGAGGAAGACACACTGAAAACTACCGGTAGTCAGTGTCCCATCAGAGGGGGCCTGCTTCAAAGTCCCGGGAAGTGAATTCTTTGCCAGGCCAGCGCCGTAGGTCGAACTCCTTCTGCCAACGACGGATTGACAGGGATCCGATACCAGAACAAGGACAGGCAGACCAAGTAAGATTTTTGCCTTTTTTTGGTGAGAGTCCCATGCACTCTAAGGGGGTTGCCCAAGCTCAGATGTGGCTTCAGTTGGTTGCAGGCAGCTGGGACAGGTTAATCCATCATATTTTGTTAACAGGCTGTTAACTTAGCATATAACTTATTTATAACTTATAACTAACTTATATAGCTTGTAACATATATCGTGAGATTACCTGTCACTTGCTTGTTGTCGGTTGGAGCAGTTCATTTGAGTTGGAGCTTTTTGTATTGTAGTGGGTAAAGGTGCCAAGGGACTCACAGGGTTGAGGTCCCTGATAAAAGTGCTCTCGGAGCAAGGCTGATAGAGCCATAAGGTAAAGGTACCAAGGAAAAAAAAGGGTTGAACTCCCTGAGAGAAGCGCTTTTGGAAAAAGGCTGTTGGAGCCGTAAGGATAACTAGGTTATGGGATTGGACTCCCCAGTGTGCGCAAAATAGAAGTGTAAACCGGTTATAGAGATAAATGATAATAATAATAACACAACACAGAGTAGTGAAATAAAAAATAAAATAACATAAAAAGAAATAAAATAAAATAAATAGGTCTAAATAAAAATAAAAAATCTTAAAAAAAATGGGAAAATCTCAAAGCAAAGTACCTTTGCATGAAGGAGATGAAAAATATATGGGTCGATTAAACCCAGACCACTTAAAATATCTTGATAAATGGAAAAGGAAATATGGAGTTAGTGGAAAATTAACAGTTGACCAGTGGCAAACTGTGGTGCAAAAACTAGAAATTAATGTCAGCACTAAAAATGGGAAAAAGAAAAAAGAAACAGAGGATGTTGCAGAGCTGACTCAATCCAGTTACTGCAACACCTCTGCAAAACAGGAAATAAAGTTTCTAAAGATAAGTTGCAATGGGTGAGACAGGAAGTTCTGTATTTAGGTCATTCATTGTCTGCTGATGGAAAACGTATTCAAGAAACAAGAAAAAAGGCCATTGCTGATCATCCAAAAC
>NW_015151797.1:163654-166847 GCF_000732505.1 Cyprinodon variegatus | reverse complement strand
ATTGATGCATTCTCAAAATGGGTTGAAATCTTCCCATCAGCTAAAGCAGATGCCATAACTGTAGCAAAAGCAATTTGCAAAACAATTATTCCTACACATGGCATCCCAGAGACCATCTACAGTGACAATGGACCACATTTTGTGAACCAAGTGATCAGTACTATGGCAGACAATCTAAAAATAGATTTAAAAAAATCATTGTGTGTATCACCCACAAAGTGCAGGATTAGTTGAACGAACGAATGGGACACTTAAAAGCAGACTTAGGAAATGCATGGAAGAAACAGGAAGGCCTTGGCCAGAATGTTTAGACTTAGTTAAACTGTATATGAGAATCACACCTACAGGAAGAGGGTTGACTCCTTTTGAAATCATCCATGGAAGACCCTATAGAATCCCACTATTCCAAACAGACCTAGACAAAGCATAAGAAGAAGAAACTTTAGCCGACTATATGAGAAAAGTATTGCAGGAAAAAGAAGTGTCAAATGCAAGTTTACTGCCAAATGATTCTGTCTCCCAACAGGAACCACTCAGAATTAAGCCAGGAGACTGGGTGTTCATCAAAGTTGTTTAACGGAAACCCTGGTCCAGTCCATGTTGGGAGGGTCCCTACCAAGTTCTTCTTACAACCCCCACGGCAGTGAAGATCGCTGAAAGACACTCTTGGATACACCTCAGCCACTGTAAGTTGCAGCAAGTGCTCAATTCCTAGTTGGAACGGTGGGGAAGACCAACTTCAAAGAGGTTTGGTTAATTAGAGCCACTTGTCTCAATGTTGGTGAAGCAATCAACGATCCCCGTTCTGTAGTGTCCTACGGTAAATCCAGTGTCACTGTAACTGAGCAGAAAATGGGGTACTCATGGAGATGGGGCCTCTTCTGTGTTGTGCCTGCAGCGTGTCTACTACTATTGATGTCCGAAACCACCACTCTAAGAGGCAACAGGAAATGGGTACGTGGGTCAAAGACGTCTCACTGGATGACCCAACTTTCCTCAAATCATCCTGACAATATGTGGAAAGCCTATGTGACTATGCTGGCTGAACAACAGAATAAGACTAACTGCTATGTTTGCTCTGTTAAGCCCCACATCGACACAACAGCCTAAACTGTTTAGCAGAGCCATGCCTTACAGTGATGCCTACTGTTTCCTATGGGTTGCCGCATTTGCCCTAAATCCCAGAAAGAATTGCATTAACAGCACACATATTGATCCTGCTGTAACAAGTTTCACCTCCTACCAGACTGAACTATGGTGAGTGGAGTGCTGCAATTCTACATATGTTTTACCAGACAATTTGTTCAATTCGATATGACACACCCCCTCACCCTGTGGAAGGAGGCTGGTACTTGTGTAGAGGCAACAAAATCTACCCCTCATTACCAGACAATTGATCAGGAACATGTGCACCAGTGTTTGTTTCTGACCACACCGTGTTCCTGACTACCCAATATGTAGAACAAAACCACAGGAAAAAGAGGGAGGCTGCACTGTCATCACACTTCAAACCCCATGATCCAATATGGGGGTCCAATGTTCCTGCTGAATTCCGATACTGGACAATAGGTGATATGATCATGCACTCAGCTATCCCATCCGTCAGCTTGGGGAAACATGCCCTTCGGATAGAGACTATGGACTACAGACTGAAATCTCTGGTGAATATCACAGTGGATATCGAGAAAGGACAAAATAAAGTTCTAAGTGAAATGTGTCTGATGGTGCTACAAAATAGAATGGTTCTGGACATGTTAACTGCTAGTCAAGGTGGAGTTTGTATTTTGATTGGGATTACCTGTTGTACTTACATATCTAGTTAAAATGAAACTATTAAAAATATTGAAGATGCTATGAATGCTCTTATCGATCTGCAGAGAGCCATGAGTGGTGATAATCAGGGTACTCAGTGGGACACCTGGACATGGCTAACCAGAGGTCCGTGGTGGCACTGGATTCTTAAAATCCTAAGCCCAATTATTATATTGATCTGCCTTTTTGCATGTGTGTGTTTCCATGCATTAAGTCAATGGTTAATAGAGTTATAGGAAATGCTATGCTTCAATACCAGTTGCTACGTGATGCTGAACCTCTGGAGAAAGAAACAGCTTTATAAAAAGAGTTATTATGATTTCTGTTGTTTTTATCATTTTATTCATTTATATCTTTTATATTGCTTTTAATCATTTGTTTTTCTATGTTACCGTCATCAGTGGAAATAGTGTATGCAGGTCATAAGACGGTCATATGTTTTGCAAGAATGCTTTCCTGTTTTTCATTTGAGAAGCACAGAAGTTCCTTTTTTTCATTTGAGAAACACAGAAGTAAAAGTTTATGACCCCGACACCTTTTATAAAAGCGTATACTGAAACCAGACATGTTCCCTATCTTAAAAGTTCATGCTATGTCTAAGAGATTGCGTATTTGAAACTAACGCCTGCTGTTGTAATGTGTTGACTGTTCAATAAATAAGCCTGCAAGCGTAGAGCAAGACGAAGATGCACAGAGTAATCCTAAAGCTCTGTATATCTTCCGCTTTGCAAAGCACGGTCAGGAAAAATCTTACACTGTCTTTGTTTCATTCTTTATAGGTTAAAGTTGGGGGAACTTAACAACCCTAACAATATTTATCTCCTAATTCAGAGCTGAGCTTCTAATTCAAATGTAAGGCATATTCTACAATCAAAGTCCAGGGAGATTATTATTTATAATTCTAATTAAATAATAACGACTTGGTTCATGTTGAGTTAAATACCTGAAAAGCAGGAAGTGAGGGGCTGTTGTTTAAATCACAGCACCTAGTCAAGGAATGCTGCAAGGTTCCTGGTTTGATTCCCAAATGGCAGCAGCCTGAGCCTGGAAATACTCTATGGGTGCTGCACTCCTGCCCACTGCTCCATAAGAGATGGGTTAAATAAGGACACATTTTTGGGAAGAAAAGGAGAATAAAGATAATAATAACAGTTATTCATTCAGAGAGGGGGGCATGTATTACGTTCTTGGAGAAACAGGTAGTTAATTTACTATATTACAGAGTAAAACCAGAAATCTAATGTGTGAAGTTAACCAACTTCTGGATAATATTTCTGCTTTTCTCAGATCTGGGAAGATTGTCAATCATCCAGGTCTTGGTCAAGCTTGAAAAAGCTCCTCTACCTACAGTATATTAATCTCTGTGCTCCCACCACTAGTT
>NW_015151797.1:160347-162252 GCF_000732505.1 Cyprinodon variegatus | reverse complement strand
ATTAAGGTGGAATTAAACTGAAAATAATATCTATCAAAAGAGAAAAAATAAAAATAAATCATCTGTTATTTCAACTGTTTCTAAATCAGCAAAAAAAAATTAAATAAAATAATTGTACTTGAACTTCTTAAGAGCCATGTATGTAGATAATCTATAAAACACAATTTGCTGGATAAGTGACCAACTAATGTCATTGTAATATGATGATGAGATTGTTAAAGTCATGAAAAAGTATGAACTGAAAGTCCCTGGATTCACGATACGTATTAGATTAGATCTAGAAGCTCAGCTCTGTATCAGCACAGAAATATTCTCTTTATTTATTATTAGTCGGTGCATATTTGGTGTATATTGCTGTTGTTAAAACCCCCAGAATATTCTCTCACTTCATCTCTCAGGAGGAGAGAAAGTCCAGCTCATCAACAATAGGTTTCTGTAGTCACTTTTAAAACCCTTTTATTATTATATTATTAGTTTGTTTGTTTTATCCAGTTTGTCATATTAAGGAAAACTGGATGAGTCAGGTTTTTTGAAGCAAAGCATTCTTGTTTTACTCTAAAATACGGTAAATTTACTCCCTGTTTCTCCAATAACACATTTCTTTAATCCCACAAAAATGTCTCCTGTTTATTTAACCTGCAAACTAATGGTCTTTCTGGGTTAGATATTTAACACATCACAATAAAGTAACCTGACTTTCTGCTCTACCTGCTGCTGAATGTATGACTCTAACTCTATGTCCAAGTCTTTGATCCTTCTAAGTTCATCAGCAGGAACATGATGAAAGTTAGGAAAAAATCAGAGAAATATTACTTTTTATGCTCCAACATTTACTTCCTAACAATTGATGTGACCAATGATTTACTGACTTTTACACCTTGGTGCAGCTTTTTTATCCAGTGTGTCTGATGCTCTCTGAAAGTCAGAGCTGCCAGGGCAGCAGCCTGTAGCCCCTCCAATCAGAATGACATGTGGACCAACTTGGATTACTTTAGCTGTATTTACAATGATATCTGGAGGGATGTCAACATATCTCCACCTTTATGGATATATGGGATGGCTACCAAGTCAGGTAGACTGGAGATATGGTGCAACTATAGAGCAAGTTTATTATTATATCAGATAATGGAGAAACCAAAAAGATCTTTAAGAGGGACTTTTGAACAGATACACCCGGGTTAGATTTTTTTTTTGGGGGGGGGGGGTTGAGAAGGAACATATACAGAAATAAGCTGAGATATATTAAGATGAGATGAAATTTCTTTACTTAAAAGCTTATATCTGTGACTTAATTTCTGTTTCTAGGTCTAGCAAGGATGAACATAATTCATCCATCAATCCATCTTCCTCTGCTTATCTGGGGTCGGGTCGCAGGGGCAGCAGCTTAAGAAGGGAGGCCCAGACTTCCCTCTCCCCAGCCACTTCTTCCAGCTCTTCAGGAGGAACCCCAAGGTGTTCCCAGGCCAGCCGAGAAACATAGTCTCTCCAGCGTGTTCTGGGTCTTCCCCAGGGCCTCCCCCGGTGGGACGTGCCTGGAACACCTCACCAGGGAGGCGTCCAGGAGGCATCCTAAACAGATGCCCAAGCTAACCTCAACATAATTCATGATTTACAAAAATAAAAAAACAAATAATTAAGTAATTATTTTCTACTTTGATAAAAATAAATCACTCTGTGCTAAGATACAAAAAATCTTTCTCAGGTCTCTTAGCTAAGTCTTATACCGTAAATCAACTTGACTAGTGTTTATTTCAATAAAATATGTATTTATAAAACTGATAGTTAAACATTATTTTTACCAGAATAATAGTCACTCTTTCTGGTTTTTGCACTTGGTGTCCAAACCCCAAATTCTGTCATTACTTACAGAGCTTTGGTTGAAGCTTTGACCACTGGCAGCAGCCT
>NW_015151797.1:156258-157694 GCF_000732505.1 Cyprinodon variegatus | reverse complement strand
ATAGGTTTACCATTTTATAAAATAATTTAATTAATGTCGAAATAAACCAAATATGATTAAAAAACAGTTAAATCAATAACAGCCATTCAGTGATTTTGTTTTTTTCTTTAAACTGTCTCTGAAATATTTCTGTTTCATTAAGCTGCACAGCTCCATCTCCTGTTGTAATTTTTTAGAGAAATGTCTTATCAATGTTTCCCATCCCTAAATCTAACTCTACTGAATGATCAGTAAATCTAATCCTAGTCTGTGATCAGAGGCTGCAGCTGCTCTGTTTTAATGACTGACAGGAAGCTGGAGACACAGCTATTAAACCATAACTGATTAGTTCATGAAAATATCGATGAAGGCAAGTTCGTCAGACACAGCAAAGTCCATGGAAAGTTAAAGGTTTACAGCCTGAGATGAATCTGTTTGCTTCATGATAAACATGGTCCAACATCTGCAGAAAGCTAACAGGAGGATTCATGGACAGAACAAATGTTGGTCTTCAGTGAGAAAAAAAACTGCAGTAAGACATTCCTAGATTAAAAACTGTTTTCATGTATATAGAAGAAAATCCCAGCTTAAATCTTAGATCAGATTTTTGAAGAAAAATAAGGTTAGGGTATTTCTACAGGTGAATTTCGTTTTTACTATATTCACCACCAGCAAAACTGTTCCTTAATATTTGAACATTTCTATTTGTTTAGTGTCGCATTTTAATCTTTGAGTTGAATACAATTAGATAAAAAAAATTGTAGCTCATTAATTTAAAAGTCGTTTGATTCGACATGTTATTTAAAACTGATTTAGAAAACTGTCAGAAGCCCAAAATCAGGGACAAGACAAACCTCTAGAGTCTGAACTGGGAACAACTTATTCTGTCATTGATCATTTCTATAAAATGATTCTTCTGAATTCAGACTTCAGCTGAAATCAGCCTGACCCCTGCTGGACCAACAGGTGAACTACAGACACTTAGAAACACCTCCAACAATGTTTACCCTGAACTCACTGGAGACTGAATTAGTGGAAAAACATCCAGAAGAAACAAACAGTTTTATTAAAAGGATTAAAAATGTGGAATCAGAACATTTCAAAATGAGTTGTTTCAGTTTCAAACAGTTAAAACATTTAGTCAAAGCTCACCTCTTTCCTGTTGAAGGTTGGTCTGATTTAAAATTAGTAAGGAGACCCTTTGACCAGTCACTATTTAAGGAAACACAGCTGGGTTGTGGTTCTGGTTGGAGGTTCTGTTGGATCCTGAAGGAAAAACCCTGAATTCAGTCTTAGTCTAATAAAGTATTTAAAGTTAAACAGTGAATCCCAGAACTCTAAAGTGTCCCACAGTGGCTCTAGTTTGAAGTGGATCCAAATATTCTTGGTTTCACTGTAAACCGTATATTAATGATGGATTAATAATTAGCTCTGATGATAATTAATAAGGGATGATG
>NW_015151797.1:153320-154340 GCF_000732505.1 Cyprinodon variegatus | reverse complement strand
TGTCCTCTCTGTCCTCACACTGATCCATGCTGCTCACTTCACATCAGCTCACACCCCTGCAGCTGCAGCCAAGAACACAGGATGAAGCTACATTAACATTCACTGATTCCCACCTGTAGGATACAGTAGCTGTTTACCATCTATTACAGAAATAAAGATGTGATACTAAAGTATATCTAACATTAAATACTACAACAAAGGACTGATGAAATTTGTCAGAAATTAAACAATTTTTAAATGAATTAAATCACCATAGTTTGGAATTAAAGTGAATCAATTTCAGACTCCAACACTCTAAGATCTTAAATATCATTCAGTCAAACTTCTTCCTGCATTATGGGCATGCTACGGTGGTGCAGTGTTAGGGTCAACGACCCATGGAGGCCTTAGTCCTCGACGGGGCATCGAATCCAGCCTGTGGTCCTTTGCCACATGTCTCTCCTCCTCTCTCCTAACCCCTTTCCTGTCAGCCCACTGTACAAAAAACGAGCTACTAGTGTCGAAAAAATACTTCTTGGTGCATCAGAAACTCTGAACATCTGGACCTGATGTGTTTCTAAACCATCAAACTAAACAGATGGATTATATGCTCTATTAATGCTTGAGACAGTTTAATACAAGGAAACATATGCTCTGTTCGAAAACCTAGGACGCGTCCTTAGAAGGCCAGATTCAAAGGACGATTACATCATAGCGCAGCGCCGAGGTCTGGTCGAATTCCAAAAGTCCTCGTTATGCGACCTTAAAATGCGTCCTTCTTTTTGCCTGATTTGCAGGACGGGTCTGATGTATCCTCGGTATCCTTGGTTTACCCAGGATTCATTGCGAGACCAAGCAAGCCAGCTGCTCCGTGATCAGAACAAATGTTACTTGGCGCCGAACAGTGGTGAAAATTGGAAGTTCAGTTTAATATAATCCAGTCTGTGAATAGTTCTGTCTGAAAAGAATGAAAATAGTTGTTTTAATGGTTATTGAGTCAGATATGTGGCGGTAATGTTTGGTTTATCAAAAAGTGTTTAT
>NW_015151797.1:147952-149818 GCF_000732505.1 Cyprinodon variegatus | reverse complement strand
GCTTAACGAGAGTGGATTGGTTTCACTATGCCTTTTCTCTTAATCAGTTATCCAAAAGTTATATGGTAGAAAATCAAGCTCCAGGATGGGTCTCAATTGAAAAAGAGCTTGTTGAGCCTCTTCCAATACAGGCCTTTATCTCACAGACAGGGGGAGAAGTTCCAACTAGAAATCCAGTGCTGATGTTTGCGAGAGAAACTTGGAGAGTATCACACCGGGTTATAGGGTCAAAACCTCTCTGTACCATGAAGTCACCTCTTTGGAATAACAATCTAATAAAAGTGGATAAAAAAACTCTTTACTGGAGGACTTGGGTCCAGGCAGGTATTATATTTTTTGAGGATCTTTTCAAGGATGATATTTTTATGTCTTTTGAAGAGCTGATGGCTAAATACAAACTTCCTAAGAGAGATTTTTGGAAATATCTTCAATTGAGGAGCTGTATAATGGCAGTACAAAGGGAACACTCTCTAATCCCTCACACAGTGATACAGGAATTGTTTCAGAGCAATTTGATGGTTAAGGGCAGGACATCCAGGTTTTACAGTCTAATGAGACAATCTCACCCACCAATGCTTGATGGTCTCAAGAGAGCTTGGGAGGAGGATCTACGGGTGGGGATAGCTGTTGAGACGTGGAGAGGAATTGTTGGGTCCTGGTTTAAGACATCGAGGGAAGTTCAGACACAGTTAATCACATATAGGATCCTTCATAGGAGCTACTGGACTCCCTGCAAAATGGCCAGATTGAAATTGAGGGAATCAGATAGCCTATGTGCTGGCGATGTGATAGGAATAGAGGTACACTTATTCACATGTTGTACGAATGCCAAATGACTTGGAATCTCTGGGAAAATATAATAATATTGCTCAATAAAATATTCAAAATAGAGCTATCACGATGCCCTGCGCTCTGTATATTAGGGATAATAACGGAAGGGGTAAAGCTGTCAGCTCAGCAAACTTTATGGTGTAGACTTGCCCTTACTACAGGCTGCAGGATTGTCCTTAGGCATTGGAAAACAAAAAACAACAGCCCATTTAATGAATGGCTGGGGGAGATGACCAAGGTTGCTAATTATGAACAGTTGATTTCTAAAATGAATAATAGACAGGAGGTATTTTTGAAAGTATGGGGCCCTTACATTGACACAGTTCTGAATGATTAATCCGTGAAAAACTGAAGCTGCCACTTTGTGTTTAAGATTATGGTCCTGCCTGATCTGAATGATATGTCATGTTTTTGTGGTGTTTGATGTAGAAAGGATATGGATTATGATGGGATGATGCTGAAAGACTGAAAGAGATGGGCGTTGCTGCCAGGTGGACATCCGAACTGCTGATGCTTACCCTATGTATGTGTATATATATATCTGTTGAAATGTACCTTTTATTTTATTTTATTTTTTATTTTATTTTATTATTTTCGGTGTAAAAGTTGTTGCTGTAACCTGTTGGAAAGGCAATAAAACGAAAGTTACAAAAAAAAAAAAAAACATACACTGTAAACCCAAACAGTACTACAAACTTAAAGTCATTAAGGGTAGATAACTCAAAATCAAGTTTTCTGTAAAAATAACTATAAATTAATGAGTTTTCTGACTAATGAGTTTATGTTGTGTTTGTTGACCACAGCGGTTAAAGAGAGTTTGGGGCGCCTTCGCAAGCTAGCAACGTTAGCTCCGTGTTACTGTACACCTGCTAGCATCCACTCATCAGCTGCATCCCTCTGAGTCTGGGGCTTCTCCTAATGCTCGGAGATCTTCTGTGGTGAGTATTTTGTAAATGTTTCTTCTTTCTCTATTGTCTGTTGAAAAATTAAGCTATGTTATTAAGAGAAAGAATAGTATTGTACAAGTTAACTTGT
>NW_015151797.1:144119-145714 GCF_000732505.1 Cyprinodon variegatus | reverse complement strand
GTGGTCCTTGCACCCAGCATACTCAAGCTCTGGAACCCCAAAAAGATACACATCTACACTGTAAAAAAAATTCTGTTGTTTTTACAGAAAAAAACTGGCAGCTGTGGTTACCAGAATAATTCTGTAAAAAATACAGTACAGATGTAAACAACTTTACAGAACAACTTGTACATTTTACTGGTATTTAATGTAAAATAAACGATTGCTGGATGTTAATTTTACCAGTATTCAATGTAAAATAAACGATAACTGGATGTTAATTTTACTAGTATTCAATGTAAAATAAGCAAAATCTGCATGTAAATTTTGCATAAATAATCAGTATAAAAGCAGTCCTGTTAAATGAGCAGTACAGGACTGTATAATCTACAACTTTAAAATGTATTTTTTGTTAATTAAAATACAATTTTAGGATGTAAAATTTACAAGTTGTTCTGTAAAGTTGTTTACATCTGTACTGTATTTTTTACAGAATTATTCTGGTAACCACAGCTGCCAGTTTTTTTCTGTAAAAACAACAGAATTTTTTTTTTTTTTTACAGTAAATTGCAGGATTAAGACGCTTTTATAGTCAAACACTAAATACTAAATAAACAGAATTTGCTATAAAATATTCATTACAATTTAAAGGCACAAATTCCTGTTATCTGTTGTATATCTGTTTCTGTCACTCTGTTTTTAAACATTACAGTTATCTTGACCACCTCTTAGATGACGTTTACCAGAAATGGAAAAATGTAACCCTGGGTGCACAGCTTAAGGCATTTATAAATCAAAACCTTATGTATACCTCAAGAACTGCACTGACAGCTAAACAAAAAAACAGACAAATAACTTGCCTCTTCAGGAATTTATTAAACATTTTTTTAACGTACAACGTACTTTACATACTTTAGAATAGAAAAAAACACCATCTTTCCTCTGAAGGGAAGTTGAAAAATTGAGGCCCCCAGGCAATGCTACAGCTGCTGGGGGAGTAAAAACAACTTAACAGTGTACAATTCCTCTAATAACTTATTCAGAGAAATCAAGAAAAATCATCTTAATCAAACGGTCTCAGGATTTTTACAATTATTTCACTCCTTTTCTTGTGAAAATATAACGTGTTATCTAAGTGGGCACAAGGCTTAAATTAACTTAGCCAACATAAATATTCTTCTGCAGATGTGGTAACATCAGTTGAACGTGTACAGCTGTTGCTATGGAAAGATGAACCACCCGGAAATGCTCTGATTTGCAGATTCTGCTCATTCAATTTCAATGGTCTGTACGTGTCGATGTGTCTGTGTTTTGAGGGAGAGTGTTGTAGTCTGATATTGGTAGATTTTCCTTTTGTCCTTCAGTGTGTGCACACGCTCTTTTCTCTGCTCCCTGCTTGCTTACACTTTCTGGTCCTTTTATCTTCTTTTTATCTCTTAACCAAAACTACAGAAAGTTGGATTTAGTTATTTGATTTATTTTCTTTTATTTCTTTTTAAATATTTTTATTTTTATTTATTTATTTATTTTTTCTTCCCCGAATATCCCCGTGGATATGGAGAAGAACCCCCCGATTCAAAGGATGCCTACCTTCAGCACAGACGACTTTGACAAGC
>NW_015151797.1:137707-139145 GCF_000732505.1 Cyprinodon variegatus | reverse complement strand
TCATGTAAAGCACTTTGCATTGTCTTTGTACTGAATTGTGCTATACAAATAAATTTGCCTTGCCTTGCCTTGCCTAGAAAAAGCTTCAAGGTTTATGCTCTAAGCACCTCTCATCTGAAAAACTAATGATGATTTCTAGGACTTTATGATAAATGCAACATGAATAATGAAAAACAAAGAATGCTTTTTCTACCCTCCTGCATCTATGTGTGTTGGTACTGTGTTTGCATAGCTACAACACTTTCCCAAAAACATTAAACTACCAACAAAAATATTTCACAGAACTTGACTTACACTATGTTCCTGTACACAGTGTTTAAAATGGACTGTTCAATATAAAACACAAAACTAAGGCATAACAGGGCCAATATGGATGTATGTGACCCGTGGGTTTTACATCACAGAAACAACAACAATTAAACCTCAACAAAAAATGCATACGAGCTACCAATTTGCTTGCTCCTTATGCCTGAAAAACTCGGCAGATAATGAGCTGAAACAAATGTTGAGTTTGCATCAGTCTTACTGGTTGTAGTCCATATTTATACATCAATCCACTCGTAATCTGAAAGCTCTTGAATCAAGGTAAGGACTCGGGGGTTCAAATGAAGACGGGATCTTTTTGTCTTCTCTACTTTAGTGCCCTTCTCCGGGTTGATGGAGAAAAAACACCTGTGGAAAGACAAAAAAGACAACTGTATTAATAAAATATTTTCACATTCAAAAAAATGTTTACAATGATAGCTTTTTTTTAAAGCTATTTCTTTAACATTTTCCTCCCTAGGCCTCTGGCTCATTGTCCTGCTCGAAAATGACATGCCCAACATGAATATAGTATATCTCTGCAACTACAAGATCTATATGAATAATATTGGTATCATAATAAAGGTAACACTTGTGAGATGAGATACCTGTAGAGGTGAAAGCATCAGCATATGTGTTACTGGGTCAGACTAAATGAAGATTGAACACAGCATAAATTAAATATTTAATTTTCGCCTGACAAAAAATTATATTTTTAGTGTGAGTGACCTTCTGAAATATGTTAGTGTATATAGCCAAAAAAACTCATAAAACTGGAGCACAACATCTGAACATTATCAGAACCAAGTCTCAAGAGATTTTAGTAGATCTACTAAAATCTCTTGAGACTTGGTTCAGATGTTTAGGTGCGCAACTCTGCACTGCGCACCTCTACGCATGCATTGCATATTGATAGCTGTTGACCCCGCAAAAAAACTCACTGCTGAAGAAACTCCAGGGTTGATGCCAGGCAGGATGGATAATGTATATTCAAGCAATAGTAGCTCCCAAACATCAGGCACAGGACAGACATGAAGGAGGGGATGTTGTCCTGTACAGGTGCTGGTCATAAAATTAGAATATCATGAAAAAGTAGATTGATTTCAGTAATTCCATTTAAAAAGTGAAACTTGTA
>NW_015151797.1:131425-136137 GCF_000732505.1 Cyprinodon variegatus | reverse complement strand
TATACAAGTTTCACTTTTTAAATGGAATTACTGAAATCAATCTACTTTTTCATGATATTCTAATTTTATGACCAGCACCTGTACAATGTTTTGATCCACACTCAGCATGAAGCGTTTTGCAGAATAGCAGGATCGTCCTAAGAAATGGAAAAAAATAACAAACAAAAAAACTTAAAAGACAAAAAACAATCAAAATCCACTTTGACTAACCTTAAGTGTGAGTGACAAAAAAACACTGTGCAAAACGAATCTTAAAAGTACATCAAAATAGAAAAGAGAGAAACAATGAGAGAGAATTAAAGACCAAATTTTTTTCTTACCACACACAACAATGGTGGGAGTCAGGGGAACTCGGTCCATGTGTACTTCCCCTGCCAAGCATGTGTCCTCCACATAACAGAATATGGCATCTTCCTTTTCATCAAAGTACGACAGCAGGAGCAACACCATATCTTTGAGGTCTTCCGAGCAACCACTCAGCTCCCCCCTCATTACTTGATACTTTGTTAGCGCCTCTAGGAACTTTCTGCTCATGTTCACACAAACAGTCTTCATGTAGCTGAGGAGCCGCTTCCCCTTTAGATCCAGATTCCGTGTGAAAGCTTCTTTCAGCCCAATTCCGGTAAGTTCTTGAAAGTGGACTGCCATACCAAGGTCATCAAACAAAAACGGCCACTCTTTAAGGAGGTTCTTGATATTTTCCCCCTGGTTGACATGTTTTCGTTGAGTGTAGAAAGTCAGCTTCATCAGAAGTTTGACCTCTTCTGGATTCACATCAGTTTGCTGAGACATCATCTTCAGTTTTTCTTTATGTTCTTGCTGGCTCTCGACAGTCTCTCCAAGGGGCAGGAATTTTAAATCCCAGTTAATGCACCCATAGGTGTCCTGGACTGTTGCTCTCTGCTCTGGAGGGACTTCGTCTGTGTCATAATCTTCACTGCGATGCTTCCTTTTTCTTATTTTTTGGGTTGTACATCGCTTCACATTCTCTATCCTATTTTGCAGCTGCTTGACTAGAGAATGGTACCCTGGCCCAATCACATCTCCCTCTATTATGTCTTGCAAAGACTTAGGATATTTTGCCACCATTTTTTTGGCAACTTCCATACAGCTCCTTTTATTTATGCAAGCAGTTTTTTGCATAATCTCAGAGACCATGATTCGGACCATCTCCCTTCTCATTCTTGGATTTGGTCGTTTCCCTCTCACTAATGACTGAATCAGTTCCTCTGGGAACTTTTCCCATGGTATGATAAATGTATCGACCCAGTCAGGGCTTTGGCAGTTGTTCGAAGAGGTTGAGGATGAACTTCTGGGTGAAATCGACTCCAAGGATACGGGAGGTCCAGGTGAAGCAACAGCAGATGAACTGCTCGTTTCAGGAGTCAGGCCTGCAAACAAACACACACATACAGTGTTCAGGGCCCAAATGTGAAGGCTTCCACATTCCTGATTAATCTATTATGCAGGGTACTTTGGGCAGTGGTTGCATCCTGTACTACAAAACTGAACTTACATTTTAGCTTCCAAGCAGCAAGTAGTTTTCGGGCTTGAATGGGCCTCAATGCTGACACCAAATCAGCTTCCTCATCCATCAGATGTCTCAACCCCAAGGGATTGTAAATGCTCTTCTATAATATCTATACTCATCTGTGAAAGGTCAGGAAGGCCCTCAGCTATGGCACTGCGTAGAAATGTTTGCTCCATGTCAGGCCTTTCTAGAAGAAAGAATGATAACAAGATGCAAGAAGTTTAAAATTAGTCACCAATGTACATATACAAATAAGAGGAACTTCTACTTTGAGTATGACAGAGTAAGGATTTATACTTTCAGTACTTCTAAATAGGAAAAAGTGTCACTTTTGTATTTCTCAAATAGTATATGTTATCATCACCACAGTGACAAGATCTTTTTATTTCGCCAACACTGTTTCAACTTCAACAAATATTATGAATAAGGATTTACACTTTTTTACTTTCATCTGAAAGGGAAAAACTGCTGTAACTGTCATATTTTTCAAATAGCATTTTGTCTTTTGCTAAGAAACACAGTGGTCTAGTTATTGTTTATTTTGATAACACACTGTGGTTCAGCGGAATGACTTGGTGCCCATCAACAATGTATAATGATAACGGATAAAAATCTACCAGGTCATTGATGTTAAGACATTGCAAACTTGTACTCTGTTTTGTCACCGAGTACAGATGGTATTCAGGATGATAGTTAGCTTTATGTATATCCACCACAAAATACACAGCTGCATCATTTTGAATTAAAATAATGAGAAGTTCTCCAAACTCGATGGACTCATCATTTTTTGACACAAGGAACTGTCCCTTTTTATATGATGTACCTTTGTACTGTATGTCTGTGGAAACACTAGTATTATGTTCTGAAAATCCAAACTCTCTCACTGCATGTTTAATTGCATCACTGTAAAGGCTGGGATAGAAAGTACAACTGTCTTTGACTTGCAGAATCTGACTGCAGCCTGGTCCAGCTGAAAGATATGCTTGAAACATCTGATGTCTCTCGGATAAAGTTAGGCATATCTGTTTAAAGTTTTTTAAATGCCTTGCACATCTCTTGAAGTAGCTATGTTTACTTTCGAAACGCATGGTCCATACTCTGATCAAGGGGCCAAATTTCAAAATTAGTGCCGGGTAATGACGCATGAAATGGTGTTTGGGTTTTAGTGTTGTCTCAGGAAATAAACACTTTCTTGATTCCAAATATTCTTGGATTATAACATCAAGAAAGGTTACTTGGGACAATGACATATTTTGTGCACAAATCATGTCAACGATATCTTTAAGCTGCAGAGTTAACTGCCACACATCATCTTCTGGATTTTGCACTTTGTCACCAATTAACACAGGCAGCAACCGTAAGAAATTCCAATTCTGGATAGCTTGGCCTGAAAGCTTGGACCCCTCGGAGTTGACAGCACATGGCTTTGTGAGTGCATCAGATCCTTTATACTTAAACTGCTTGATGCGTCTGTTCAACATTGAATAGGTAAACCATTTCTTTTTCTTAATGAAATACTTCAAGTACAGCGCAACATCATACGATAAGACACCCTCAAATATATCGTGGCCTAAACAGGGTGGGAGAGCAGGCTGGCAAACATGAAAAGAGTTAAGAGCATTGAAAACAGAGTTTACCTTTATGCCTTTGCTGCCTTGTCCGTCT
Organism: Cyprinodon variegatus; assembly: GCF_000732505.1. Lineage (NCBI taxonomy): Eukaryota > Metazoa > Chordata > Actinopteri > Cyprinodontiformes > Cyprinodontidae > Cyprinodon > Cyprinodon variegatus. Next base: position 132,941 of record NW_015151797.1, on the reverse strand, counting down.
TCAGCTTGTAGAAGTGCAGAATCATAGCTTTCAGGGGTGCGCTGTGGACCACAAACATTTGGGTCATCATTCTGAAACTCACTTCTTGTAATTTCACAGTATCTGCAAAAGTACTGAGAATGGCTAAAGTTTTCAGTGAACCCACCAATGCTATGTGACCCCAAATGATCACCCGCAATACAATACAGAGCCCCTTTGACTGTTTCACCACCAACAGTTATTCCATGTTCTTCCAGATTTTTTAAATCAACTAGCATTTCTGAGAAAACTTTAGCACTTCCAAACAGTTTTAGGTCACTCTCTCTACACAATAAAACAAGGGACATGTGATCTGTATCGGTCTCCGCCAGTCACGTGACATTTGTTGCTAAGACGCCATTTTTGGTGGAAAAGGCGTAGTGTAAACAACCGCAGCATAGCTAAACGAAGGACTAAAGGATTGAGTTTGTTTCCCTGACTATATGGAAAAAAGTAAGCAGAATGATGCNCTCACGAACGAGAAATAAGGCCTCACACCAGCCCCCCTCAGGCCTGCTACAGCCTCTTCCGGTTCCCTCGCGTCCATGGTCCCATATAGCTATCGACTTCGTCACTGGTCTCCCTGTCTCCTGAGGTATGTCCACTATCTTCACCATCGTTGATCGATTCTCGAAATCCTGTCATCTCATCCCTCTCAGGAAACTTCCCACGGCTTTCCAAACCGCTCAGCTCTTGGTGAAACACGTCTTCCGTCTACATGGCATTCCCCAGGAAATCCTCTCAGACCATGGCCCCCAGTTCATATCCCAAGTTTGGAAGGCATTCTGTTCTGCTCTCAACTGTAAGTCCTCTCTAACATCCGGTTATCTCCCACAGTCCAACGGCCAAACTGAGAGGATGAACCAACAGCTAGAGTCAACCCTCCGTTGCCTGACATCGAACAACCCCACCGACTGGAGCTAATACCTAACTTGGATTGAATATGCCCATAATTCTCTCAAATCTGCTTCCACCGACCAATCACCATTTCATTTATATGAAGTCTAGTATGGCAGGCCGATTTGACATTTCTTATAAGCCCTCTCCTCTGTTGTTCCATTTCTAGATCATTAAAATACGGTTCTTCCTGGTAAAATAAAATTCTCAGTCAGAACTGTAGTAATAGAGGTACTAAATTACATTTTTGCAGCAGAAAAGGAATTTCAGGAATTAAAAAAACGAAGTTAACATTTCTAGGTATATAAAACTCTATGCTTACTAGTATATTTTTTTTGTTTTATCCGGACTCTACATTACTACATTAGAAATAATCTGACAGCACAGTATGGCTGACAGTCCAGTATACTGTGTAACATTACAGTATTTACTCCACATCTGTATCAGTTCTGTCAGCTGGATTAGGCCACAGGACCTCATCGACACAAGCTGCACTTTCTCTGGCCAGGCAACGGAAACAAAGATCTTGTGTGTCTGATCCAGCCTGCATGCATCAACAGACACCATCAGACAGCCAAGTTCATGGACTGCAGAAGATCTT
>NW_015151797.1:126076-127790 GCF_000732505.1 Cyprinodon variegatus | reverse complement strand
AAGAGGATCCTCGGCGCCCTCTGGTGGGCAAGCCTGAGGATCGCAACACAATGAGAGGATGTACAGACAATTTTTTCCAAAAATGGCAGCGTTTTCTTATGTAGGAGCTCCAAATTTTTCAAATTTGGAGCTCCTACCTAACTAAACATATGTGCCCGTTGCTGCATTTGGCTGATGTTTTTTTTTCTATTATTATTATCTATTTTATTTCTCTGCTGAACATGTCGGGCTGAGACAGGGTGGGAATGGGGTGTTTTGTTCTCTTCTTTTATTGTTCTTATTTTGTTTTTATTGTCTGTATATGTAGTAGGTGTGACTACTTCAACATTTGTACCTATGTGTATATATTAGAAGTTATACCTGCATAAGTATGTTTATCTAAAAAAAAAAAAAAGGAATTGTATTTCTTATTGTGATTATCTTACCATTTGCTTCAATAAAAACAATTTGAAAAAAAAAGAGTTTCTTAAAATATGTGGATTAAACATGGATTTTGTTTTTGTTAAAGAACTGAACTCAATTAAATTCAGAGATTTATATTTGTAAATGTATACATTCTCTCTCTCTCTCTCTCTCTCTTTCGCGCGCACGCACGCACACACTAAATAAGTATGCTTTCACCGGAAGTGCTTTTATTTTGTAGTATTTGAGTGCGTTCTTCAGAGAGTAGACCGGAGCCGACGAGTCAGCTGGAGAAAAGAGCGGGAGACTTAACGACAAGAGTACACTAAGTTGTGAATGTAAGTATCCAAGAAGTTGCTTGAATGTTTGTTCCTTGGGGTTAAACGTGTTGTTAAAACCGACAAGGTAAGTTACGTTAGCCGTTTTGCGTGGCTAACCGTTAGACGGTTAGCAAGCTAACATGAAAAGTCACCCTGCCAGTTAGCTGTAAAGGCTACGTGGCTAGGCAGGTAGCTGTAAAACCTGGTGATGCCTAAGTTGCAGTGGTGGATAGTGAGGTATCACGACAGAAGCTAACTAAAGCACCATGTGCTGTGCATTTAGCTAGAAATTTAACTTCGGAAAAAAAGTCCCGTTTTGTTTTTTGAACTTTTTGGAAAGCTAGAGATTGAAGTTATTGTCTGAAAGTTAATTTAGCTGACTTTTAAAAAAAATATTTTTTGTTGATTGGTAGGAAACAAATTTATGAATGATACTAGCCCAACTTTATGTAACATTGAAGTAGTGGTTAGCGCGAACGACCCATGTATGGAGGCCTTAGCCCTCAACGTGGCTGAAGCAGGTTTTACTCCAACCTGTCGTGTCACTAGTGCTGTAAAAACCTAAAGAAAATTTTAATATAATATGAAATGTTACAGAATAGCCTAAAAGGTATCTTTCACATCTACTTTTTTAATGAAAGTTTTTGTATTTTGCTGTACTCCTTTAGAGGAATATGACTGCAGGTTTTGAAGGAGGTTAAACCTCATGTCAGGTGTCCTGTAAAATAATATTGTTTTGTATGTTTGGGTTTTCAGGTTGCTGCACCTGCAACAAATATGACTTGGCAGTGTAAGTTGTGTTCAGCTTCTTTTACCACTCGGACATATTTATTAAAACACTGCAGACTGCAGCACAGCCACTTTTCAAAAATTTGCCCACTCCCATGTCTCCATGATGATTGCATGTGCACATTTCAGACACTTAGTGCACTGAGTACTCATCTGTCAAGATATCATACGCAAGAACGTAAGAGCAGTGCAAAGGAGATTCA
>NW_015151797.1:122003-123030 GCF_000732505.1 Cyprinodon variegatus | reverse complement strand
ATTTCAGTGCACTGAAATGCAGGATGATGAGCAGTGTGATACATCAGCACTAAAAAATCAGCTCAAACTTAATGCTGCATCTTTATTTCTAAAGATGCAGGCTATCCTTCATGTGTCAAACTCAGCTACACAAGAAATAGTTGATCACATGAATCAGATCTTCTCTTTATCTCAGCTATTAATCAAATATGCAGTTAATGACATATTGAAGAGACATGATCACAATATTACAGATTCCACGCTCAATGAAGTCGTCAGGGCTGTTATGGATTCTAATGTTGTATTTAGTGCTACATCCAAAGGTGCAGAGTTGTCTTCTCATAAGCGAAGAAAGACATTTATAGAGCACAATTATCCATTGGTAATGCCAGTAGAGTACCATTTAGAAGCACCTGGTCATACCATTATGTATGTTCCAATCCTTCAGATGATTCAGGAGCTGTTTAAAAATACAGACATCCTGAATAAGATCAAAGAACCAAACTCTGAGCCTGGTTATTATGTGTCATATCGTGATGGCTCTCATTTCCAAGAAAACAAGCTACTCTCAACAGAAGATCTACACCTAGCAATCCAGCTATATATTGATGATCTTGAAATTGCTAATCCTCTCGGTACATCACGTAAAGTTCACAAACTCTGTGCTTTATACTGGGTCCTCGCAAATGTGCCGCCCAAGTATAGATCAGCAATGCACACTATACAATTGGCCCTGCTAGCTAAAGTGACAGACCTCCAGAAATATGGATATGCAGGCGTACTTGCACCATTGGTTCATGATATCAACACACTAGAACAAGATGGTGTTTTCATTGAATCTGTTGGTCAGAATGTGAAAGGCACCATTTTTTGAGCTTCTGCTGACAATCTGGCTTCGCATGGCTTAGGTGGTTTTCTGGAGTCATTTAGAGCAAATTATGTTTGCAGATTCTGCATGGCCACAAGTGAACAGTTTCAAACCACTGAGGTAAAAAATGAGACATTTGTTACCTCAGTGGTTTGAAACTGTTCACTTGTGGCCATGCAG
>NW_015151797.1:119646-120636 GCF_000732505.1 Cyprinodon variegatus | reverse complement strand
GTAAAGTACCAGAGGGTAATATTGCATGGGAGGTTTTGATGGACTTGAAAGAGGTGGTTGAATTAGCGTTGTGCCCATCATTTTCTGATGAAACACTGGACTATTTTGTTTGCAAAATCAGTGACCACAGACAGATCCTACAAGAGGCTTTCCCTCAGTTTAGCCTTCGTCCTAAACATCACTATGTGGAGCATTACCCCACCTTAGTTAAGTGCTTTGGACCCCTGGTTCATGTTTGGACCATGCGATTTGAAGCAAAGCATCGCTTTTTCAAGAGAGTGGTGCATGATGCTCAAAACTTCAAAAATGTCTTGAAGACACTGGCAATCCGACACCAACACATGATGGCCTATCACCTTGGTTCACCATCATTTTTCAAACCAAAAATACAAACATCCAGGGTTGACTCTGTTCTGGTTTCAGCTCTGGCAGAAGTAGCTCAGACTTATATTAGAGGACAAACAACTAGTGACACTGTCTATAGTACATCAAAGGTGACCATTGATGGCACAGACTATACCACTGGAATGTTTGTTTCCGTTGGAATCAGCGGGGGACTGCCTAAGTTTTGCAGACTAACACAGATCTACCTTGTGAATCACAATGTTTCTTTTCTCTGTTGTGATTATGACTCCTGGTATGTAGAGCATCTTCGATCCTATGAGCTGTCAGCCACACAGGGGAGCTTGTCTATCCACCTGCAATCTGACTTGAATGATACAACCCCACTCTGTGCATACAAGATTGGGGGCTTGCTGATGCTTACTCCCAAGAGGTTCATAAAAGTGAGACAAAATTAAGACCACTCTACAGTAAGTAATTTTTTGTATAAAGCATGCTTTATAGAAAAGAAAGTTCTAATGCTGAACATATTAGAAGTTGTCATTCATGATTTTAAACATTTAGAAAGCCTTATAAATGCGCTATGATGTCCATTTGCTGATGTGTTTTTAACTTCTACATTTTTTTCATTTATTAGTGATGGCAGCT
>NW_015151797.1:116170-119400 GCF_000732505.1 Cyprinodon variegatus | reverse complement strand
CAGTTTAATCTGTGTTTGAGTTTAGCTTGTCTGCAGATACAACTAAAAAAAATAAAATAAAAACTAATTATTCTTTATTGGTTTTATTGGTCTTTATTGGTTTTATTTGGTACAAAGGTTTCACTCGAAATACAGACACGAAATTCCAAATACACAATACATAGTTTAATTTAGTTTTAAAAATAAAAATCAGCTTTAATCTGCCTTCTAAATTACAATTTAACAATAAATTAAGCTGATCTGTTGTATAAAATCTCATGCATGTTTGTGGTTTAATAGAATAGAATAGAATGGAAGAGTTTAATAGGAAGAAGCATCATTATTAATATGGCCGTTCCACTATAATCTGGGGCATTTAGTGACACCTAGCGGTTAGAACTGTATACTGCAACTAAGCTGAAGTTAAGTAAAAAAAAAAAACTAACAAAAAGAACTGTAACAATTTTAATTTAATAGTTATATAAAGATACAAAAATATTAACGTAATTATGTAAAAACTGTGAAATTATTTTAAATAAATAAAATCTAACGCTGTGAAAGAATTGATATGTGAAAAAAAACATTTTAAAAAACATTTTAAAAATATCTATATTTGATCATTTAGATGTTCAGGTTTTAAAGATGAAGACCATCCATCTATGTTTTGAGTATTATACCATTTTAATTTATTTCTTTGCAATAACTATCATTTTAATGTGCTTTTTATTTGTTTAACTCAATAAAAATGATAACACATTTTCTAACTGTGTAATACTTGGTGAATGTAGTGGAGAACCTGTTTTTCTCTCCTGTGGGGTTTATTTACGTGCTTCACAGTGACGACACATACCATTAGGAGGCCCTCCTGCGCCACAACCTTCTAGCAGCTTCCTTCTAATTACATTCCTCTTCTGCTCTTTCTCTGGGTCAAACTGAGACGGACATAAAACACAGCGGGAAATTAGCGTTAGAGTGATCACTGTTAAAAAGACATTTAGGTATTTGTTGAGTATTTTTAGTTTCCCTCATCATGTCTCGGGTGTTTGAGGAACATGATGGCCAGAAATCAGCATCTGTGTCTCTGAAGCTTGTTTATGAAAAAATCCAGGACTCACCAACACTTTTGAGTTCACACAGAAAATCTTGCTTGGTCTTGATGACTCTAAACTATCACCTAAGCTGCAGACTCTTAAAAATGACTTGATGTTATATGTGTAACTCAAGACCCATAAAGTAGTGGTGGATTCTGATAGCTCACTCTGTTAGAGCATAGTCCACAGTCGCCAGNCTGCCATCTTCATTAAATAGTAGCAATGTATAGAGTGTATTTCTTTAAAGTTGAGACTAGTTTAAAGTTATCTTCAGTGCTTTTCCTTTAAAAATAAGGACATTTCAATGTGACCCCAAACTTTTGAACGGTGGTGTATATATATATTTTCTTTTCACAATTTTGATATAATTCCCTTTTCTAAATGAGTCGCTCTGAAAGCTAAAGGCAGGTTTTACAGTTTCTACACTCCAGTTAACGATTCATTGATTACTAAATTAGTTGAGAATTATTTCAATAATTGATTAATTGTGATTAATTGTTTCAGTCCTACAATTATTTTAAAAGGTTGTGACAAATAATAGCCAAAATATTGCTTGGGGTTACAATCACTTCAAAGAAATCAGTAAAAATATCTCAAATTAAGTGTATTTACCTTTTATTAGAGCAGGTAATTGAGATGATCTGCCAATGGAAGCAGTATATTTACTCAGAAAATAAATTAATTAGATAATATTCACTTGAAATAAGACAACGTAATAATTTTTTCTTACTCTGAATGTAAATTGTCTGGTTCTATTGGCTAATTGTCTCACTTTCCTCCTCAATTTAAGAAAAAATGACTTCTTTAGATGTTTTAAGTTGTTTCCTGAGGTAAACTCTAAAGCTTTGAAATCTTCTGATTTTAGGGATTATCATAAGTCATAATTAAAATCAACTGCAAAGCCACTGAAACTTAATAACGCATGGATAGAGCCAGAGTTTCTGAACAGCACCTGCATGTTTTCTGCAGCCCTGATGTGATATTCCAGCTTGGATGAAGGAATAAAGTGTTCAGAAAGGTTTTCTCCACCCCTGAGCTCAGAGAGGCGCTTAGCGAGTCTCCACACGTCTGAGGCTGATGAGCGCAGAGATGTTATCACAGAGACATCATAACCTCGGCTGGCCCTGAGCATTGTTCTGCCAGATCACCAGCGGGCCCGGCCCGTTGGTTCTGATTAGCATTGCTTCGCTTTGAGCCGCGCCGCTTACACGCCTCCTTTTCCTATCACAAAGGAGCGAGTAAATCCATACGCTGCGACTCGGGTGTGATTTTTATCTGCTTTGAGGGAAAATAGGAAAAGTCTTCAAATGGAGTTGATGGAAGCCGTGGCGACACTTTGGGGGAAGCAGACTTGTGACGCTCCGTCATTATGAGGGAAGTGCAGAGCTTAGGTGAGAATTTGCTGTGATAACGCAGCGACAGTGAAGCTCTGTGTTTTCATTCTCGCCCTCCTCAGGGGGAGGACAGCGGGGGGGTTACTGCAAATGTTACGGCGGGTTAGCAGGTGTGGAAAGGAATCCTTACTGATTACGCTGCACTTGTAGCACCAGCTGGAGGTCACTGGATGAGAGCTCAATCTGGCCGCTGGGAGGGAACTGGTCCTGTTTGAAAAGCAGAGGGTAGAGGTTAGAAAGATTCGATCGGCAAAGCTCTGCAGTCCACACAAAGAAACACCAAGCAGCCGAGCGGTCACACTAACCCAGCTTTATATTACAAACCATCCCTTTCACAGGAGGTCGTTTACATTTCTAACATAAATGCATAAAAAGAAAATGCAATTTCCAGCCTGGTTAGACCTTTCACATCAGAGGACGTCCTTTATTTCACGGACAATCTGGACTCTGATATAAACGACGTCTTAAATCTGTCACATTAAATCCTCTGTTTATACATGTAAATGGAAAAAACGTCGCTCCATTGTTTACTGTATTAATGATTTATTCAGTCAACTATAAATCACTTGAGTACATTGGTACGGTAAATAGGAAACCTACCTTCTAAAGTCCTTACACTGGCTCCCTGATCCAGAACGCTGCTGCCTGTGTCCTCACTATGACTAAGAAAGGAGAGCACATCAGCCCGGTTCTAAAGTCCTTACACTGGCTCCCTGATCCAGAACGCTGCTGCCTGTGTCCTCACTATGACTAAGAAAGGAGAGCA
>NW_015151797.1:112479-114680 GCF_000732505.1 Cyprinodon variegatus | reverse complement strand
GCTGTATCTCAGAGAATAGACTTTAAAATCCATCTGGCGGAGTCAGGTTAGTAGTTTGCCAATGGAATGAGTAATTTCACTCTTAAAATAAGATAATTAGATAATATGCACTTGAAATAAGACAATGCAATTGTGTTTTCTTATTTTAAGTGTAAATTGTCTTGTTCCATTGGCAAAATGTCTCTTTTATCTCAGACGTGAGAAATGTGCTTTTGTGAGACATTTTTCTAGTTTCTGAGCTGCAGATCCATGCCTGTAGAGGTGAGAACTGTTCCATCCATTGAAGTTTAGTAACGTCCGACTCTGGAAAGCCTGAAGCCAAACATTTCTATCAGAGCCCCTAATCAAGGCTTTCTGAGAAATATTTAATTTAACAAGTAATTAGTGCTCAGATGAAACGTAATACACCAAATAAAATTATTTTCCCACTATTCTACTAGTCTTCATTCCTCCTGAACTCGTTCACATTTCTTCATGCTACAGCCACAAACCTGGATGTGACACATCACCATAAAGCAGCTCATGATTTAACGAGAAAATAAGAAAAAAAAAAAGGATTTATTTCCATTAAGGGCCTGAAAACCATCTAACACCCTTTATTGTGAAACCTTTCAATCAAATGAAGCACAGAAGGAAGGTAAGTAGGTTTTGGTTCCAACTGTAACAAATACGTGCGAAAATTACCTGCAGTGCAAAAAAAAGAAGCGCTGAAAAATATTAAATAATACATTAAATTGTCCAAAACCAGACAAAAAGATCATCTAAACAATAAATATCAGTTTATTTTTTATTCTCCATATATCACTTCCATCTCTTCCATCTCGACTTTCTGTCCAGGATCCAGCATCGGGAGCTGCTGTCGGGTGTCTGGGTCCAGATTCATCTACGGGGAGTTTTTGTTTCTTCTCTGCTCTTTTACCTTTAGTCACATCCTGATTGGTTAACGTGACTGAAACTGATCAATTAAAACAGTTCAGGCTTTTAAAACCCAAAATTGCGACAAAAGTCCGGTCATATTCAGAATTCAGACTTCTAAAAATACGAAATAAATATGAAATTATGAACGGATGGAAGAATCTGACAGGATGATTAACTAAATCTGGACCTTATGGGGGAAAAGGGGAGAAACATCAATGAAGGAAACCAGTAAGAAGTGTTAGAAGTTTAGGTTTACCACGAGTATTAGTGGGGGCGCTGTGAGCGAAGGAAGAAGGCCAGAGCTGAACTTTGTTTACATGCAAAAACACTTTCTGCAGCAAATCAGTCCGTTAGGCTGCACGATGTGCAGCATCGCTGTGTGCAATATCAATGTGGAAAAGGAGGGTTTGGAGGGCAGTAATTGTAGGCTAGGAGCTGCTAGCATTTCACATGCTAATGTAGTATTAAGCCAGCTGGTCAGAGTCTGATGGCAGCAGATGCTCACACCAAAATGCTAAAGGTCATAGATGGAAAAACAGATGAGAAAGAGAAGAACATGTGCACCACATCACAATATTTGCCGAAATTAATCCCAGCTCTGCCCTGAACACCTTTAGAAACATGGCAGTAGCAGCATTATGCTGAGGGAATGACCTCCAGGGTGGTTAATAAGGAGGCAAATGGAGCTAAATCCAAGACGGGCCTGGAAGAGGAGCGCCTAACGGGCTGACAGATAGATGGAGGTTCAGGTTCCTGGTTTAGACTTAATCTGTTCCAGAACATGTGGAGACCAGAGTTCTCAGACTGTCCTCATTTTACAAAGAAATAAAGGACATAGATCACAGCTAAATGTGATAAGAAACGGATTAGTTGGTTATTGTTGTAGAGCAGCAACTATTGCCTAGGCCAGAGGTTCTCAAACTGGGGGTCGGGGCCCCTGGGGGACCGCAGGACATGAACTCAGGCCTGAGATGATTTTCACATCATTGCAATGTGATCACTCAGGTTTCCATCCATCATCTATCCACCCATTCATTATCCATCCCTCCTTCCTTCATCCATCCAGCATCCATCCATCCATCCATCCATCCAGCATCCATCCATTCATCCAGCATCCATCCATTCAGCATCCATCCAGCATCCATAATCATTCATCCATCCAGCATCCATCCATTCACCATCCATCCATCCAGCATCCATCCATTCAGCATCCATAATCATTCATCCATCCAGCATCCATCCATTCACCATCCATCCATCCAGCATCCATCCATTCAGCATCC
>NW_015151797.1:108663-109451 GCF_000732505.1 Cyprinodon variegatus | reverse complement strand
CCATCCATCCATCCAGCATCCATCCATTCAGCATCCATAATCATTCATCCATCCAGCATCCATCCATCTCTGGCAATAATGGAACCCTCAAACATATAATGAAATAATATGAAAATGAAAACAACTCATTTATTCCATCTGGTGACCATTTTCAGCCTCAAATTAAATTATTTAATATCAAACCACTAAAGGTGTGCAACACATAGAAAACTGCCTCAAGCATTAAAAAAACAACCTTGTTTCTCATTCACTGAACCGTTCACTGTGCACCAGGAGAAAAAACAGGCCTTCAAGGCAAACACAAAGCATTTTGATATGATAGAAAGGTAGCAAATAAGAGCGTGACATTATGTGCTAAGCTGAGCAAAAAAAAAATGTTATGGCTGAGTAAAGGCAAATCTGCATAATAATATGGGAGAAAAATGGAAAATAGCACTTTTAAGAAATGGGTTCATCACAATACCTGTGAGTCCAGGACTCTAATGGGATAACTGGCAAAAATGTGAAACGGTAAACAACATGGAAAACATTCAAACACATTAACTAATCTACAGCTTTGATGTTTTTTATTTTGCTCTGAACATTAAATCCTTGTTATTTAAGGTTGTTCCGTAAAATAATCCATCCCTCTGCCCAGTTCTTCATCTGTGGGTGTGGGGGGTGGAGGGTCCAAACAGGACAAACCACCATGCAGGCAAATAGCTTTCTGAATGTCATATGATCACCAGGCAGAACGCACAGTTAGCAACTTAGTGCTAATAGGTTCCCAATGGGAAATTCCATTGGGA
>NW_015151797.1:103907-105193 GCF_000732505.1 Cyprinodon variegatus | reverse complement strand
TGGACCCCCTAGGGGTCACGGACCCCCTGTTGAAGACCTCTGCATTAGGGCACAACCTCAAAGGATTTGATTTGATGCTGCCTATTTTAAAATATTTTTGTCAAGGGAGTATTTGTGACAACAGAATCAGTTCTCTGAACTACATTATCTTTTAAACCCAAAATAAAGATAATCATGTGTAATATAAAAATATGACTGGAATAGTCGTCATCTTAATAACCGTGTTGAATCTAATGTATTAATTAGTTAGCTTTATTACCTTAATATCTATGATGAAGCAGTTTTACCCCAGAAAATTAATGATGTACATTAAGTCACAGATGGAGAGGACTGTAGGCTGCTGCACAATTATAAGGAAGAGAGAGTTTTTAAATAGGGAGAAGAAAATTAAAATTCTGTTCCCCTCTCTAAAGCTTGGCATCGCAACACAAACTGACATCCTGTTTCACTTCCCTTGTATCATTTCTGCTCAGAAACTGTCATGTTGTGCAACTTCTCTTTCTCTGCAGCTGGAAACAGCAGCACTGATCAAAGCCCACTCACACCCGGGGGGGGTGGGGGGTGTGTGTGAAAATGGTGTAGAAAAGGGTGTGATTGCAAAGTTCAGGAAGGTGCGATCAGACAAGTCCACAAAGACTTTATAGGGGGAGATGATGTTAAATGTTATATCATTTTCACGTAAAGATCCCTTTGTGGTTTCAAAAAGACGACCTCTGCAGCCAATGGCATCCAAGTTTTCTGCCCACTTTATATCAATTAGCAAGTTAGAAATTCTTTTTTTTTTACTTTTGTGGGATTAAAATTCACCAAACTAATAAGTATATAAATAAAAAAGCACAGATTTAAATTCTAAGATTTGAATTTGCTACCATAAGAAATGATGTTTCCATCAACAATATGTGGTGAAGGTCATAGGGGTTAAATTCTTGTACTGCGATTCTATAAAAATCACTCCAAGAGTCAGAAACTGCCCTGGAGCCACACTTTTAACACCCTGAACTAACATTGCATGTTTTTAAAATGGTCTTTCCAAAGTTATCTGGGATATATTCATAGCATAAACGGTTCTCTTATACCCCTTAAGGGCTGGTTATCGTCCCTCAGCAGTGTGTGGCAGTTAGCTTGTCGCAGGTATGACTCAGATATTTTTGATTTATGCCAGTTTATGCTAGCTGTCTGTGTCTTTGACGAGCTTCTTCGCCGTCTCATCCAACGCCGGACGACACACTGTTAGAAATATTTTATTTATACTCCGTTTGTGTTTCATGGGTTGTGTTCTAATGAAC
>NW_015151797.1:100055-102158 GCF_000732505.1 Cyprinodon variegatus | reverse complement strand
CACCGCGACAGTCGCTTCTCATATAACAAGCAGAAACGACTCTGTTTACATTCAATAAACATGGAGCAGTTCTGGTGAGAGGGATTCCCTGAACTAGCTTCCCTCCATGTTGCTCTACATTGTTTACTTCCCTGATTCTGTTGCACTGGTGACATCATCAATGCTTTTTTTGCCAGTGGACAGGGAGTCAAATGCAGAATGTTAGCGGATTGACTGTTTTAATAACAAGAGTTAACCTGCTATTTTCAGTGGGAAAGAGGCTCCAGCCTCTAAGCTAATGCTAACCTATGCAGTAAAGCCATGGTGGATTTTAGTGCTGGTAGCAGGATCCTGGGCTCCTGGACATCAGGGTCCTGCTAGTTTAACCTTTTCTATAAAGACACCTCGTTGTTGCGGGTCAAACTATGTGACCTCACTTCCTCATCCTTCTCTCCACTGTGGCGTTTTCTCAACATTCCTAATGACACTAAGAATAGATGAGGTGGATCGTTTTTTCAGTGTAGAGTTGTTTGCTTGATTTACTCTTTACTATTTAGGTTGCTTCAAACCGTCTCCTTTATTTGTGTAATCACAGCCATGGTGGCCATGCAGACCTCAACAGCCTTAGATGCTGTTTTTAGCCTGCTGCTTTAAATTATATTAAATATACTGTTTCTGATTGAGTACGAATGTTTTCGGAGTTATTTCATAATCTGAATTGTTTAAATACCTTAAATGATTCATCTTTGCAACAAGATGAAACAAAAGCATTGTTTTTTACATGTATGGTTGTTTAATATATTGATTAGTTCCATTCAATATGCATATTTAAATGGATGAATGTGAAACATGATGTTTAACAGGTAAATGTAAAGATATTTAAAGTGTTTGTTCCTGTTTCTGAGTATTTTGTGTCAGTTTTTCCTTCATCGACTGAAAAGGGAATAATTCAAATATTTTATATATTTTCCTCGGACTATCTTTTAGCACTTCATCGATTAAGGATTATTTTCCCTTTTGTGTTTTCAATAATTAATTGCTTTTTGATTTCAGGATTCATGAGGGATTCAGAACAGTTGAAAATGCGATCTTTAAAAAATTGCTCTCGAGTGATTAGTTGTTTTGTTTTTTTCCTGTCCTGATTATTAATTTTGTTCTAACTTTAATTTTAACATTAATACACTTTCAATTTGTGTTTTATCTTTTGGTCCTTGTTTTCATTCCCATTCAGGCGTCATTAGGGATAGTAATTGTTAATTGTACCAGTTTATAGTGGTAGTCAATCATCAGACAGGTTCAGAGAGTCATGATGGGGTTTTTTACCATTTGAGAAGTCAGGTTGTGACTCCAAATGTATATTTTTTGAATGCAACATGGTTTACGACTTAGTACACAACAAAAACTTTGTAAAAAGTCTGTGATCTTTGACCCCATAGAGAGAAATATGGCTGCCGGGAAACAGGCTGGATACTAAATCACCGCGTCTGGATTTCAAACCAGATCAAAAAGTTTAATATATCACTGTGCCTCACAGCAGAGCGTCTCCATTTCCCTTTTCACTTCACTGCTTCTCCTAATACCCCCAGGCTAACAGCGCTCGTCCTTCTCAAAACTGATGCTTCAGAGCTTCTTCTGAGTTTGTTGTGCTTTATCTGTACGTTTGGTGATCAGACGGCCTCTAATCCTCACATTCCCTGGGCTGAATTTCTCCATCTTTCACAGCCGCCGTTGATGTTTTTGCGCCCCAAATGCTTTGGCCTGCGACTGCTGATCCGGGGAAAACGGTTAACTAACTTCACTTTCCCATCCAGCATCTCCTAGTCTCTAATAGGCAAAACATTTACATTTTAATAAAGCAGCAATGATGTATGAACTCTGTAGGAACGTCTAACAGTCTGTAGCCGCTGTGGAGAAATATGTTTTAGCCTACAGCATCATAATGGGCCATGGCAAATAACGGAAAGCTTTCAAAGTTACTAGAAAAATGCATGAAGATGCCTTCCTGTAGAGCAGGGGTCTGCAACCTTTCATATTCAAAGAGCCGTTTTGACCAGAGTTCGACCAAGTAAAAGTTGTTTAGAGCCACAAAATATAACATGACTTTTACTAGAAAACCTTTTTTTT
>NW_015151797.1:97643-99324 GCF_000732505.1 Cyprinodon variegatus | reverse complement strand
GCTGATCAAATATCGGGTTAAATATCGGTGGGGTGGCCGATGTCCGATATTCAGTTTTAAGGCCGATACCGATAGGGGGCCCATTATATCGTGCATCCCTAATTATTTTTGTTTCTTTTTTTTAGGGATGCACGATATTTATGCAAACCTAAATTTGAAATATTTAAAGGAAATAGAGAAAATGTTTTAATGACAAACGTCATATTTAACTAGATGGAAACGAGAAGAATGAGAAGGGAAATACCTTTTCGTCTGGTTCTTTTTCAAAAATAAACAGAACGCAACAAAATATTTTATTTGGATATTTATTTAGGGATTCATTTTGGTAGAAATTAAAGACCCCTTGTGAGCTGGAAGATATAAAATCCTGATAGTTAGACGAACTTCGCAGAGGATGATCAGCCACATATAGTTTATTAAGTAGCGAGAGCAGGAAGAGCCGCACTGCTGAGAGCGAACCATCAGAGTGGAGCGTGAAGCGCAGACTCGGAGCTAACCCGCTCAAATATGCATTTCTGCACAAGCACAGCTGGAAGATCAGAGTTTGTCAGAGTTAGGCGAACAGTACCGGACCATTCCGGATTATTTTCCCAGACTCTGCCCCTGCTGCCATGATCCATCTGTGCTCCTGCAGCATGTGCAATGCTACGTAGCAGGTGGGTAGGAGGATCAAACAGGACGCAGCTGATTACAGCACAATGATGCAGTTTAACTTAGTCTCGTCTCTTTGACTAAAACTCAAACTTATGACTTATCAAGTTTTCGTCATCAAAGATCCAAATTTAGCACATCAGTTTTTGTGATTGTCATGAAAAAAAGGAACAAAACGAACAAAATCATTTTGCCATCCTCATTGTTGAAGAAAACAACACTGCGCTGGAGAGACTTTTCCACTCAGAAAAGTCGGATCTCTTTAGATCAGTCTTTGGATAATCTATAAAATAATACAGTGACCAAACATTCCCCTATTAGGCCTCTTCAGATCTGACAGGAAATCATATGTTGGTATTTTTCTTATTCAGTGGCCCTAATTTCCACCATCAGAGCTGCTGCTGCGCACTGACGACTCCTCTATGGATGAAGAGTCAAAACAGAAAAGGCAGATTACTGGGTGATTTATTTACCCCAGTTAACAGAGCATTGGAGGGGTAACCTTTGAAGGTAACTTTAAAGCAGCAGGAAGAAGGTTCCAGAGTTTTTGACCCCAATGACGACGAGCTGAAATGACAAGCACTGCTGTCGTTGCTGTAGTTATAGAGTCTAAACACCTCTTCTCTATACATAATACCAAATCAGTTTCTAATGATGTCATGCGTAGGCGCTTAATACACAAACTAGCAGTCAGTTTGACGCATTTTATATTTTTACTTTCACAATGATTTCAAAATTAAGTATTGCACTAGATCAGGGGTCTGAAACCTGCAACTTGCCTTTGTGTCTCACCTATATATAATTTAGGGCTGCAACTAACGATTATTTTAAAAATCAATGAATCGGACAAAAAATATTTTTTATATTAACCTCTTTATTCCAAAATAAACATTTTAGACAGAACAAACAAGCACACAAGTACAGGTTGCTCATTAACTGTCCTGGTGCAATATGAAAAATAAAGGTTTGTGTTAAAACTACGCAAACTTACATGAGAAATGTAGCTTACTTTGTTTCATAAAGCGCAAAA
>NW_015151797.1:92180-94167 GCF_000732505.1 Cyprinodon variegatus | reverse complement strand
AAGAAGCCTCCCAGATCTCCAGATGCATTTGAGATATCAAAAAAGTACTCCAGAGTGTTGTTCAGCATGGGGGTGAGTAGAAAATGAAGGCTAATCATGTTTTGGGTGTACTATTCCTTTAAAGAAGCATCTCTGAATATATTACTAGTACATAAGGCCTGACTAAATCCTATACAACTAGTTAATACTTATTGCAGCTTATTGCAATAGTGGAGTGTGTAGAATCAGCTGAGGATCAGTATCCACTCAGTGCCTACATGATTAGAGCCGTGGGGCTTGACTTTCCACAGGAGAGTCAGAAAAAGCTTCATGACCTTGTTCTGCACCAAATAAAGGCAACAGGAAACAATAAGTAGGAACCGATTCATACTGACGTGGGTTCATCACTGTGACGGGATGGAAATCGACAAATTTGTTCTGTTATTTGCAGAATATCAACACAGAAATATGACCTTTTAACAGGCGGAGTTATGTGATTGCAGAACATTTCTGTTCTTTTATTCCAGCTTTTCACTAAACTGCCAAAGTGTGGGCTGGAATGCCTCGATATATGTCACTGAAACGAGAAAAGTTCTGAAGCAGATGTCAGTAGTTTCAATAAAGAAATGAATCATTGCGTTGATAAGGAATGTGAGTTTGCTCCTCTTAGTGCCTGTAGTCCACTCTGTTGGCCCGACCCCCGCTGTAAAGGAAGTGGAAGATTTCTTTTAGTGTCGTCATTCTGCAGAGGATGTTCCTCTGAACTGACAGCACCTGAAAAAAGAACTTGACTTCCTTCTTGTTTCTTTATCAAGCTTTAAAAAATATCCACTGCTAGATGTGCAGGCTACTTCCTAAAATCAACATTTAAAGAATAACATTGGTAAAATGTGATCTGTGCAATGCAATGAACTGATTAATGCTGCGTCTGTCAGGACTAAAAGGAAATAAATAAATGTTGAAGGGATTAATCTTCTGGGCGGCATCGTTTACTTCTTTGAGTGAAACCTGGCCATGAAATGGTTGTAAGGGCGAGGAGTAATGCTGCTGCAGTTTCTTCACACAAACATTCAAGCAGCATGAAGAAGGTGCATAAAAGGTGTGAGTGGATGAAGCTTTGGAGGCAGAAGGCAATCACTTCGATAGCTGGAGAGAGCTGGAGTGTGAGGATGGAGGGACGCTGAAAGCTGGAATCATCAGGATGCAGCTTCTATTTAGCAGTAAGAAAAAAAGGTGCTTTGAAGAACTTCATTCTGTGGTATTGTGACCTTAAGTGTTGCTATAATTAATCGCTGCCATGAATAATCAAACACATTTTTATCTGAAAGGCAGGAAACTGATGAGATAACTGCATAGGGCTGATGGTTATGGACACACCTAGCAGGTTGTTGATTCCTGCTCTGAGCAGGAACGTCATCATGTTGAATCCCCTCCAACCTTTAGCCTCTTTAGTGACCCCCTCCTGCATATTTTTATACTCTGACTCCATCCTTCCACTGAATTACAGGGTCTGACCAGGAGATGACGCTTCTCTTATTAATGTCCACAAATCATGACAGAAACAATATTTTAGTACAAAGACTGATGTATAAAAATGAATCATGGGGGGTTGGGTTTGGGTGGACACTACTGGGGGCCAAAACAGAACTTTGTGGCACACCCTTTTGAATAGTTAGCACAAAGATTGATGTTTAAAAATGAATTGTAGAGGACTAGTCAGGGACCAGCCAAGGGCCAGCAAAGGACCAACCAAGGGCCAGCCAAGGGCCAGCCAAGGACCAGCCAAGGACCAGCAAGCACAACTCAAAGACCAGCCAAGGGCCAGCCAAGGACCAGCCAAGGATGAGATAGGGCCAGCGAAGGACCAGTCAATGGCCAGCCAAGGACCATTTAATGACCAGCCAAGAACCACCCATAGACCAGCCAAGGGCCAGCCAAGGACCAGCCAAGGATGAGATAGGGCCAGCGAAGGACCAGTCAATGGCCAGCCAAGGACCATTTAATGACC
>NW_015151797.1:87716-90341 GCF_000732505.1 Cyprinodon variegatus | reverse complement strand
CAGCCAAGGACCAGCCAAGGGCCAGCGAAGGACCAGTTAAGGAGCAGCCAATGAGCAGCAAAGGAGCAGCCAAGGACCAGCCAAGGGCCAGCGAAGGACCAGTTAAGGAGCAGCCAATGAGCAGCAAAGGAGCAGCCAAGGACCAGCCAAGGGCCAGTCAATGGCCAGCCAAGGGCCAGCCAAGGACCAGCCAAGCACAACTCAAAGACCCGCCAAGGACCAGCCAAGGGCCAGTGAAGGGCCAGCCAAGGACCAGCCAAGGAGCAGCAAAGGACCAGCCAAGGACCAGTGAAGGGCCAGCCAAGGACCAGCCAAGGACCAGCCAAGGACCAGTGAAGGGCCAGCCAAGGACCAGCCAAGGACCATCCAAGAACCAGTCAGCATAACCATTATCAATACGCATGCACAAGACGTAAGATTTGCATTCATCCCTTTAGTTTTGCACAAAAAATAAAAACTACCTCAATGGGCATGTATCCCTTTAGTCATGTACACAATAAAACTATTTAAGCTTCAAAAGAAACACCAGAAAGTAGGTAACTAAACTTTTTTTGATGACTAAAGGGATACACGCCTGTTAAGGTAGTTTAAAGTTTATTTTTCATACAAAACAGAAGGGATAAACGGGTTTTGACTATTGGTATGCTGATCTGACAGAACACCGGCCCAGGGTCTTTCTGCATGGAGTCTGCATGTTCTCCCTGAGAATGTGTGAGTTCTCTCCGGGTACTCCGGCTTCCTCCCTCAGTTCAGAAACGTGACTGTTAGGTTAATTGGCTTCTCTAATTTCTCCTTAGGTGTGTGTGCGAATGGTTGTTTCTCCCGCCTCTCACCTGTCGACAGCTGGAGATAGGCATCAGCAACCCTCGAGACCCCGCTTGGGATAAAGCGTGATTGAAAATGAATGGATGGAAGTTTCATGATTAAGGAGGCTGACTGCAAGGAGACGACACAGTCTGCTCATGTGCTTTTTTACCCCATTTAAACTACCCTTGAAAAACCGTGCTGAGACCGTTCCGAGCTCAGTAACTGAGATAACTTATCGTGTGTAAATGGAAAGAAAACTGAACCGAACCGAGCTAGACACAACCGAACCGAGCTAACTGCAGACCAGTTCCAGAGGTGGGCTCGGCTCGGTTCTCTGATAACAAGAGCGCATGAGCAGAACGCGTCATCTCCGTCTGGCTGCACATCGCGATTCACACTCCATTCCAGTAGTTGGCGGTAATGCCCCTCCGGAAACAGAAGAAGAAGAACAACNAAGGACCAACCAAGGACCAGTTAAGGACCAACCAAGGACCAGCTAAGGACCAACCAAGGACCAGTGAAGGACCAACCAAGGACCAGCCATGGGTCCATCAAGGAAAGTGGGGAAATCTTGAATGGCTACTACTGTAATGCTGACTGTTGATGTAACACAGGTACACATCTGAATCAAGTGCAACAGGAGCAATGCTGATTCCTTCCTTTATACTATGCAGTGTCATACTGAGGTGCGTTCACTCTGTTGACCCTATGTAAAGGTATGTTCAAGAGCGAATGAGGAGATGCGAAGGACGTGATGCAAATAGTGCAAATGAGGGGATTCAAGTGAATTGGAATGGTGGTAGGCGCGTTGGATATGTGGATACAAGCAAACATATCAATCAATTGGGTGATATATTTTGATTTTCGCTGCCCATTATAATATTGATGTTTCAGTTAATAATATTGATTTTTTTTTAAACCCAGCACTTGCTTTATCTATAATTAAATTTTAATAGCTGGGGAAAAAAAATAAAAAATAGACTGTCCGGTGTCGCAGTGGGTAGCACTGCTGCCTTGCATCGAGAAGGTTATGGGGTCGATTCTCGGCCTTCTGTCAGATTCGCATACCCTGTCAAACCAGCATAACCATTGTCAATATGCGCAAGATGTAAGATTTGCATTTATCCCTTTAGTTTTGTACGAAAAATAAAAACTACGTCAATGGGCATGTATCCCTTTAGTCATGTACACAATAAAACTATTTAAGATCAGATCGCCATACGCTTAAAAAAAAACACCAAAAATTAAGTAACTAAATTGTGTTTTTTTGTTTGTTTGTTTTTTTGTACATGACTAAAGGGATACACGCCTGTTAAGGTAGTTTAAAGTTTATTTTTCGTACAAAACTGAAGGGATAAAAGGGTTTTGACTATGGGTATGCTGATCTGACAGAACACCGGCCCAGGGTCTTTCTGCATGGAGTCTGCATGTTCTCCCTGAGCATGTGTGAGTTCTCTCCGGGTACACTGGCTTCCTCCCTCAGTTCAGAAACATGACTGTTAGGTTAATTAGCTTCTCTAATTTCTCCTTAGGTGTGTGTGTGAATGGTTGTTTGTCCCGTTTGTCTCTGTGTTGCCCTGCAATGAACTGGCAACCTGTCCCCGCTTGGGATAAAGCGTGATTGAAAATGAATGGATGGAAGTTTCATGATTACGGAGGCTGACTGCAAGGAGATGACGTATTCTGCTCATGCACTCTTTTACCCCATTTAAACTACCCTTGAAAAACCGTGCTGAGACCGGTCCGAGCTCAGTAACTGAGATAACTTATGGTGTGTAAATGGAAAGCAAACTGAACCAAACCGAGCTAGACACAACC
>NW_015151797.1:83372-84785 GCF_000732505.1 Cyprinodon variegatus | reverse complement strand
ATTTTTTTAAATTAATAATCGATACTTGGCGTCAAGAATCGATGCAGTAGATCACGAAAATTAGAATCATTATGCATCATAATGACGATTATTTTGCACACCCCTAATGCTAACCCCGAAATCCCTCATACTCCGTCAGCGCTCCGCCTCGCTGTGCTCCAGACCGCCTGCACAAAGCAAAGCCTACAGCCTCCACTGTGGCTCCCGTCCGCTCCGCTCTGAGTTCCTTGGAGATGGTAGAGAGCATGCGCCAGATGATTCAATTCAAAGCAGCAAAACATGCGGAAATGATCCAGGGTTTCTGCGGATCATTAAAAATAATTACAATTCATTGTTTTTTTTTTGTTTTTTTCATTAATTTCATTAATTTTTATGGGATTTCGGGGTAAAAATCAACATATACCGAACCAAACCGAAAACAGTGACCACAAAACCGTGAACCGAACCGAACCGTGGATTTTGTGAACCGTTCCACCCCTAGTACTCGCCGATACCAGTACCACCATTGTAGTGCTGGATCGTGGCCCTGCTTGATACTGGTATCGGTATCGGTGCAACACTACTTTCAATGAAACATACAGATTTGTTTTTCAAAAGCGCGTTTTAAAAGCTTTTAGAGATTACAAATACATCTGTTCATCTAATGTTTCTACATTGTAAGAACAGTGAGTTTATCACACATTCATTCATCACTGCATTCAGCTTCCTCAGTGAGTCAAAAGTCTTCATTCCTGAAAAGTCATTTCCATATAAATCAAAGCCATTAGAGGCAGGAGGACATACATTTTTATGCCTCCTTCCCTTGGTAATCCACTCCATTTGCGGCCCAGCATGTAATATTTTACTGAGCAACTTCACAGCATGACGCGTCTTTTAAGGCAAATGAAAATCCTACTTGGCAACATTAATGGCAGTGAGGAAACAATCCCATCTTCAAAGGGGCAACAAATATACCCAATTAGAGCCGTTCGAGGAGTCTAGGAACAGAGAGCTCCCATTTTGGTCTCCTGTGGCTCCTGCTATTTATTCAGGCGGCAAATTCTGCACATTTTTTTACCGCCGTTGTTTCTGTTTGGGTGTTCATCCGTTAATTAGATTACTTTCCTTTAGGATAATCAGTCAGCGCTATAATGATGGTCAGGTGCAAAACCTTCCTCTTTGGCAGTTTAAAACACTTAACAAAAATATTTTGTTTCTTTAAAGCTACACTGTATAATAATTATACATTATATATAAGCATGTTATTATTATCATAACTTTTGCCGCTGAACAACCGTCAACCAATCAGAAAAGCTGATCCAAGAATTTTTTTTTGGGAGGGGGGGAATTCTGCATTTATTCTGAAGAATAAATAAATATCAAAGGAGTTAAACTCCAAAGCAGTG
This sequence comes from Cyprinodon variegatus, assembly GCF_000732505.1. Taxonomy (NCBI): domain Eukaryota; kingdom Metazoa; phylum Chordata; class Actinopteri; order Cyprinodontiformes; family Cyprinodontidae; genus Cyprinodon; species Cyprinodon variegatus. Next base: position 83,400 of record NW_015151797.1, on the reverse strand, counting down.
GCAGCTGCTGGAGGTTTCTCCGGGGGGG
>NW_015151797.1:78555-81751 GCF_000732505.1 Cyprinodon variegatus | reverse complement strand
ATATTTTATTTGTCCAGTTTTCTGAATATCTATATGGGCTTTTTGTCCATAAATCTTGCCCTTCTGAGGCTGTGAAAGTAAATCTGTGTTTTCCATGGTTCAATATTGTGTCACAAACCTAAAAAATAATGTATAAGCTTAATAATGCAGAGGCTATTAGTCAGCTTTAGATTTTCTAAATACTGCTTTAAATCAGTCCTAGCTGTCTTTATCAATGCTGGATCAGATCCTGATGTTTGAAAAGGAGGCAGGGGAAGCACTAAACCTGTACAAGAAATTATGTTTTGTTTTTATAAAGTTTTATTAAATGTTTTTTGTTGTTTGCATTCATATAAATATACTGGTGTCATAACTTAGTATATGTTTGATTGGTTTTTGGTATACGTCTATTTTGAATTTATAGCCCACCCGGAGAAAACTCCACCAGCCGCCACTGATAGTGAATTATTTTATGCTATAAACAAAATGCTGGACACTTTTTCACTTGTGATGTATTTAATTTTGCACTTACTATCAAATTAGAAACTATAAGTATGTGTTTTCTGTTAGGAATCCAGTTTGTGTGTTTCCTTTTTCCACCACTAGGAGGCGCCCTGTCTTCGCTGTCCCTCCCTGCACACCTGCGGCTCATTGGACCATTATTTGGAGGAGTATTTGAGCAGTGGGCTGTCACTACCTTGATGCCAGAGTGTTTGCCAGTTTTGGGTAGTCTAGCCAAGCTGAGATTAGCTGAGTCTAACCTGAGCCTTTGTTTCTCTGAGTCTAACGAGTTATTTGTCTTTGCTCTCCAGCAGGAAGCTTTCCTGTGTTACTGGATACCTGGACCTTCTCCCCCCTGGAAGGAAATACGGCGTTCACACTGAGCAGGGGAAAACCTACACGTTTCGTTCAAGTTCCCATCGTAAATCCGAGTGACAGTCCGCTCCATTACTCCTCCGGGTCAAACGCTTGTCCGCTCTCCAACGTGCGCTCTTTTCTCTGGATGTCCCACACAGACTGGATTCAAGGACTAACCAGGCCCCCCCTCAAACGCTAGTGAAATTCCTGCATTATCTAAGAGCATTTAAGATTCCCACGGTCCCTTAACTGACCTCTGATCTTCCCTTCTTACTTCCAGTTCCGGTTCACCAGCTCCTACAGCTCACTGAGTACCAGATCCTACTCCTGTTGACTTCCACAATAAACCTGTTAAACTTTTATCGTGCTTTCTGAGTGGTTTCTCTGCATGTGGGTCAGATTCGTAAGACCGATCATGACATTTTCTATTTGAACTTTAATCTATAAAGATGGAATTTGTGCTTCCACTCGTTCTAACAATCGTCTGCAAAGACGTTTCTCGGGTTTATCGGCTTGGACAGTCCTCTGATCGTCTTACATTTAGTCTGGATGTATGACATCACTATATGAGTTATTTGTTCACAATTTTCAACATAAATCTGAACTAGGCCATTAAATGAATGTGTTAATTCTGAATCAGTTCCTAATGGAGACACAGGGTTACAGGATAAAGGCAAGCATGAGAAGAAATGCTTTAAACTTCCTCCTTTAAGCTCAATCTGATTGTTTATTTCAGTCCATAAAAAAAAACCTTTTTATTGAAAAAATAAAGTGGAAAACATTAAATGTTACTCTCCAGTAACAGCATCTCCTCCGTCATGTAAACCTCTCCTGTTGCCAGGGTTACTCATTATAACAGATGTTAAAAGCTACCAAAAATACAAACAGAAATCCAGAGTAATGCAGCCTTCAGAACAGCCTGAACTGGGGAATAAAAATACACAAAAACCCTAAAAACTTTTTTAAAAATCCCAACATAGTAGCTTATAGCTTGTTTACTGGGATGTTAGTGGTGTCTGATGAAAGTTTGATTATAAGTGTTTTTCTTAGATATGGAATATTGTGTTTTCATAAAACTTAATAAAAATGGTGTCTTTCCCATCCTTGCTTACAGTGTGTCATTCTGCTGGATGCCTTTAAGAAACATTTATCATAAACATACAACAGTTTTATTGAACAAATCTGTTCCAGAAGATCACAAAGTTTAAAGAGAAAAAGATATGATTGCTTATGAGTAAAGTTAGAACGGTAAAATGTCAGTAAATAGCTCTTCTGTCCGTCTGTCCATTAACTCATTCTGTCATTAAAAGCTTTTGTTACTCAGAATATGATTGCAATGCGGCGACAGTGGTGTTGGATGTAGGAGTTTGCCCTGAAATCGAAGGGTTGACGGTTGCGTCCTTGGGCAAGACACTTCACCTGCATTGTCTACTGATGGCGGTCAGAGGGCCCGGTGGCGCCAGAGTACGGCGGCCCCGCTTCTGTCAGTGAGCCCCAGGGCAGCTGTGGCTACAATGTAGCTTGCCACCATCAGTGTGTGAGTGAATGGGTGAATGAATGTAGTGTAAAGCGCTTTGGTCAAGTCTCCTGACTTGAATAAAGGCGCTACATAAGTAGAGGTCATTTACCAATTGTATTTCTGTATGTGATGACAACATCTGACATGAAAACCAGAGGGCAGCAGATCATGTGAAAATAGAATATTTGTGTCATTCTCAATCCTTTTGGCCATGACTGTACATAATGCACTAAAAGGCATCTCTATAACGTCTATAAATATCTGTGTATTATTGTTCTCTTGTGTTCTCAACAATAGGAAAGCATTCAATAAATATATGTTCTAGCTCATTTTTGGAAAATACAAAAACCCAATGAAAGCATTCGGGTTCGAGTTACAGTAGGTCCATCAGCCTCCACCCTTAGAGTGACCCCATCAAAGACTAAGACTTTCCTGCTTTTGCATCCGCTAAGGAGCCCATCTCTGCTTTAATTCCAGTCACTGTTTCTTGTTTACAAAGAAAAGGACAAATATAGCCTCCAGCTCATCCACAGAAGCAACAGGAACTGATGGGTAATTACACTCACCCACCTCCCACCGCCCACTCAGCCAACAACCATAAACAATCAGGCAAACACGTATACGATAAAAATACCCATAGTCGGCGCACGCAGAACAAAGCTTAATGTCATTTGTTTCAGTTAACATTTGGAGCGTAAATCACTCAGAAACATGAAAGCAGCAGTGTGAGGTTTCCAAAAGCTTAGGACTGGATTCATGGAGATCCTCTGGGCTCGCTGGAGCTGGATTAGCATTCCTGAAAGACGTCCCACAACAACACTATGTGTGTGTGTGTGTGGG
>NW_015151797.1:74358-77285 GCF_000732505.1 Cyprinodon variegatus | reverse complement strand
TTATTCACTCGTGTAAAGTCGGGCACCACTGGGAGAATTCGGAAACGATTGAAACAGCCACTTCCCTACGACTTTAAGGCTGATTCATACTCATTCCGATTAGAAACATTTTGTAACAGTCATATGTGTCTCTGTGTGAGGTTAACAAATGAAAAAGAATCCCTTTCTTTGCTATCATTGCCTTTCTCCACGTCTAAAGTCGGGCATACACTGCGATATTTTCAATATGCTAGCAGCTACAGCGGCATTCTTACACTGTGCTCTGATGCGATCCACCTGCTCACATTGCACGACCAGAAACAACGGTGAGACTCATCGGATTCCTATGTATACCACACAGGGCAGGACACATGAGGCGGAAAGTCGGCATGACCGAAAAAAATTTCGGACGACTGGAGAATCGGCCCGAAAAGGGGTTAAAAATAATCGTACAGTGTATGCCCGGCTTTAGTCATGTGCTCAAAATGTTTGTTTTGAAAAAGCCTTCCCTCTATGATGGCATAAGGCAAAATACGCTGTCCAGAGAAGTCCGCGTTCAGCTTCTAGCCACAACCTCTACGAGCTCTGACTGGTTGTCATGGTAGCGGGTTGTGGGGGCGGGGCCTTCGGGAAGATGGGGCATGGAAAGCCAAAACAGCTCGTCCAGAGGAGGTTTTTGGTACATGCTGTGGGCCTAATCCGGGAAGAATTTTCCCACACAAATGACAAGAATAAGCTCTGCGAAGTCATTGCGAATATTTTTTTTTTTTTTCAAATGCAGAATATATGGGACCTGTGTTCATAAATATAAACACCTGGCAAAGCCTTTCAGTTATCATCTAAACGACAATCTAGCTGTACAACATGGTGGAGTAACGCCAACCCTTCTGCTGCGCTTGAAAGTAGAATAGGCGATAAATACGTGGAGGGCCACCGCAAAAAACAAAATGTGTTAGCAATCATTGCAGTAGCTGGGGAAGGCTGTTTATTTAATGCACTTCATGGAGTCCGGTTTTAACATTCTTATAAAAGCAACCAGAATCCAGATTAAAAGCAGCTCCTACAACAGATTTTTGGATTAAACTAAAAACAGAGAGATATATATCGCAGCGTTCACTTCACTGAACAAAGGAACAGAAAGTCTGACAGTATGTTAGAGCGACATGCCCTGTTTTTTTAATGATAGCTTTTCATCTTTGCACAGGAGAAACCACATATTTGTCCATCTAATTTATTATTTATTTAATTCAGTAACCTAATAAGGTTCTTGTATTGTTGCATCTTATAAATGCATCTTTAGGGTTAAATAATGAGACCATCTACATAGAGCAAGACAGGAATATGTGTGTTAGACCTGAGAGCCTTAGAGCTTCAAAGTGCTGAACCGACCAAGAAAATCTACAAATAATTGCATTTATTACATTTCTCATGTCTAAGTTAACAATTAAATATGAGTTAAGGGATTGTAAATATTTTTAAAGCTGGATTGAGATTCTTTGAATAATAGATTTTGAAATCAAAGCTTTGGGGAATATTTCCAAGAGTGACTTAAAGTGATGCATGCAAACAGCTTCTTGGTCTAAATAGAAACAGAACGGAAATATTGAATTATTATTATGAAATTTTATGTGTTTGAAAGATTCCCAAAATGGTGATTAACAACTAGAATGAAAATATTTATTGTTAGTTTGTTGACCTTATAATCCACCTGACCTCGTATCCAGCTAAACAACTTTTTTTGTATTTATTTATTTTAAAGCCTTTCTCATTGTATTGGAGTAATCTTTCAATTATTACTGTATTGACCTCCAGTTTATTTCATTCCAGATGCTTTTCTATTCCTTTAAATACAATCTGGCATTTTGTCCTTGTGTTTTTGTTAAGCCACATAATCTTTTTTTTTTTTCTATTGGCTGAACACTAAGAGTATAAAATAGATTCATAGTGTTTGCTTTTCTTGGCTTTTTTTAAATTATCTAAGCCTTCCTTCCCATCCTTACCATCCTTACCAGCCTTTCCCTTGTCTGCATGAAAATTGAAAAACTAAAAACTTTTCTGGAAGTCTGCAATCAAAGAATACGTAAATATTTGTGTTCTATTTATATTATAAATGCAACTTAGGTGTCCTTAGGTGTGTGTCCATGGATTTAAGTCTTCCTATGTCTCTGTGTTGCCCTTTGGGAGACTGGGGACCTGTCCGGGATGGACGCCGCCTTACTCCACAGTTCCTTCTGTCTTGTTCCGCTCCGAGTTCCTTAGAGCTCGAGGAGAGCATGCGCCATATTATTATGTGTTAATTCATAGGAGCACAATATAAGGTAAGGATCATTAAAACTCACCATCAGCATCAACCATTCGTGCAGTTTCTGCCCAAACATTCTCATTTTGTTGTGGGTCTCTGTAATAAGCGCCCAGCGTTTTTTTATCATCATTACATTGTCACAAGTATAATAGCAATTATTTAAAATGGCCCTTCCCAGTCAAACACCAGCCGAATGGAAGCCCACACCCTGCAACTCCCAGCTAAATCCCCTCCAACTTAGAGCCACTGGCCTTCTCCTGGGCGTGCTGTTTTTACTCTGACTTTACTCTGAATTACAGGGTCTGACCAGGAGATGGCGCTTCTCTTTAGATCTCAATGTCCACAAATCATGACAGAAAGAATTAAAGAATTTTTAGAACAAAGATTGATATTTTAACACCAGCCAAGGGCCCATGAAAGAAAGTGGGGCAATTTTGAATGGCTACTACTGTACAGAGAAACTGAATGTTTTCTATACATGCAGCTACTCACTGCATGCTAGCAAACAGATGCTAATCACTGCATGCTAGCTAACAGATGCTACTCACTGCATGCTAGCTAACAGATGCTAATCACTGCATGCTAGCTAACGGATGCTACTCACTGCATGCTAGCTAACGGATGCTACTCACTGCATGCTAGCTAA
>NW_015151797.1:72141-72648 GCF_000732505.1 Cyprinodon variegatus | reverse complement strand
TCACTGCATGCTAGCTAACGGATGCTACTCACTGCATGCTAGCTAACGGATGCTACTCACTGCATGCTAGCTAGCAGATTCTTTGCACTGCATGCTAGCTAACAGATCCTACTCGCTGCATGCTAGCTAGCAGATGCTACTCGCTGCATGCTAGCTAACAGATGCAACTCACAGCATGCTAGCAAACAGATGCTATTCACTGCATGCTAGCTAGCAGATGCTACTCACTGCATGCTTGCTAACAGATGCTACGCACTGCATGCTAGCTGACAGATGCTACTTACTGCATGCTAGCTAACATATGCTACTTACTGCATGCTAGATAACAGATGCTATGCACTGCATGCTAGCTAACAGATGCTACTCACTCCATGCTAGCTAACACATTCTTTGCACTGCATGCTAGCTAACAGATGCTATTCACTGCATGCTAGCTAACAGATGCTATTCACTGCATGCTAGCTAACAGATGCTACTCACTGCATGCTAGCTAACAGATGCTACTCA
>NW_015151797.1:68816-70431 GCF_000732505.1 Cyprinodon variegatus | reverse complement strand
TGCCCTTTATTGCTAACAGATGCTACTCACTGCATGCTAGCTAACAGATGCTGTGCACTGCATGCTAGCAAACCAGATTCTAGACAGGCCCAGTTGCCCCATTAACTTTTAACATATTTTAATTAGCAAGCAAAAACTGGTCCATGGATTTTCTACTTTTATTTATCCCTCCCCTGTTTTGTAAGGTTGTGTTGCCGTCACGTCTTTTTGGCATTCTGAAAACTTTTTCATTCTCTAAATGTGCTGTTTCTTTCCCCCAAACATAACTAATTTATCAAATGAAGAAAAGGAATGCTTGTATATGAGATGGAAATGAAATGAATCATTTAGCCTTCGGACAAATATGTTGATTAATTCCTGCAGAGGATCTCTCTCCTGCTTCTGACCCTGCCTGAACAAAAAATCTAAATCACTTATTCATCTCTAGTCAGAGAGACGTGTGAAACCAGAGCGATGAATCGTCAACAGAGACAAACAGCAACAGGTAGCATAGTTGTTTTAGACTAAGTCCTTCATGTCTTTCCGTTCTCCATTCATCCATGTATGAACCGGGGAAGGCAGTGTTTTTGTCTCTGCTCTGCAGGCCTCCATCAGACGCCCATGTTAATGGCCTGTTTGGATACCGTGTCTGCTGAGACCTCAGAAGCCTTCCAGCTGAGTGTAAAGTTGTTTCAGCTCCTTTTTATCTGCTTCCACTCCGTCTCGCTTTCTGCTCATCGCATTATTATTTGGGCTGAAAGGAGGGGGACCGCAGCGCTGACACTTTCATTATTTTTCTGTTGTTTTCCTTCTTTTCTCTCTTTTACAAGCGATGCAACTCAAACTAGGTCAGGCGACTTTAATATGCGTGTTAACACCGAATCACTTTTCAACCCATGCCTGAGAACATTACATTAGGAGGCAGGTATAATGGGAAAAGTAACATCCTCAGCTTTACAGAACGGGGGGAAGATGGAAATACCGAGACAGAAAGCAATATTCAGCAGCATCCCGGGAGGAATTTCTTTACTGTCAATTCTTTTTTTCTTATTATGGAGTAATACTGTTTTCCTGCCTGTCCACAGACTTCTCTCTGTAAAAACAGTGGGACTTCTCAGCTAAGAAAGAGTGAAGAAAACAGAGTGAATGAAAAAAAGGAAGCAGGGTGATGGAAACTGGAGACCAAGAAAAATAAATCATAAAGGGAAACTAAGAGAAGCTTCCTTTGAGAGAAAGAGGGAGGTAGTAGAAAAGGCAGGAGGGTATTTCTTGGCTCCTACGCAGGGGGGGGATTTACCATCAGGCAATACTAGGCAGCTGCCAAGGGCCCCAAGTTCCTGGGGGCCCCATAAAACTCATGTGTTTACATGTATGGTTAATACAGCTATTCCTTATTTGTGCACATTAATTATGTTTTTGATAAAAATCCTTTGTCTAAAATGTCATCAGAACACTGATAATATTAAGTGTGTCTCAGCCCCCCCTTCAGTGTCCACCATATTGGATCAGTCCATTTGCTGCACATGTTCAGAAAGGTCCAAACAGACAGCAGCAAACCATTTGAAAACAAACCATGCAAAGAGCAGTGCTTTTGTCGATAATATTTAGCCACTTTTCAGACCCCTTTAGCACTTTT
>NW_015151797.1:67011-68463 GCF_000732505.1 Cyprinodon variegatus | reverse complement strand
TCTATTAAGAGTTCTCCATCTGTAGAATGGGGCTGTTTTATGTGTTGTCTCTCAGTTCAGAGGGTCTCAAATTTCCTAAATCCGCCCCTGCTCCTACGTGTCCTCTGTTGGTAACGATTCCAACATTTAGGTCAGTATTGAAGCCCTGCCTTTAGTTTTTTTTGTATCTTTCTGCTCTTTATTTTCCACCCCCTTTATTTTCGACGGCACATTTTTCCCCCAAAATAAGAGCCATATAAATAATACGGAAAGTCAGGGTGTCTTCATGGCACAGGAGGTTTCATGGATGCTGGCATGTGTTGCATGAAGGATAAAAAACATTATTTTCTCTAATAAACAAACAAACAACAAGGTTGTGAACGAGGCCTTCGAATCACTAGTAAATAGACAGGATTCAATATTTTTTAATGGAGCAACAGAATGACTGTTGACAGGCTAGTGAGGTCTCTACTGCGCTATAGAGGAAAATAATAAAAACACATTTTTCAAAACCAGAAGAGAATCCACAGCGGAGCCATTCTTCAGCAGAAAAGCACGAGGGGAGAAAATGGTGTATTTGTGCCCCGGAGGTGTGCCTGTGAGGGCCGGCGTGAGTCGAACCAGTGCATCCATCCTGCTGCTCGGCTGATGCCACGGCATTAAGCGCTGAGTGGGAAGGGAACATGTGTAGAGGTTTTCTGATTGCTCAGGAGGCGGGCTTAGGAGGATGGTTAAATGCAACTCACGTCGCTCCACAGCCTTACTTCCACCCACGTAGGATATCTGAAAAACGCTGCCAGGAACGTGCAGCGGGGGGCTGGACGCAGCCTCTGCTGTGACTGACAGCAGCACACTGGCACTTACAGCAACACAGCAATCCCAACGCTGACGGTTTGGTGACAGAGAGGTTTGTGTCTCTCCTCCTGTCTTCAACAGAGACAGAGGAAACAGGGGGGGGGGGTAGAGAGGAGAGCCGGGCGGTTTGAGCCGCTGGATTAGAGGTTCCGGCTGCTTCCACCTCCTACATACGGCGGACAATAAAAATACAGCCAAACACTCCAAAAACGGAATAACTTTCATGGCGTATCACCCGAAATAAGAGCTGAATATGAGAGAAGATAAGTGTTAATAAAAAGGTGTCCAAATGTGTAAACAGCAATACATTTATCACTTTATCTGTTCTTATCAACTCATACATATTTACAGGTTTAGAAGTTTAGAATAAGATTTATGAAGTACCAGCAACCACAGATGAAGCTGTTACACTCCTTACCAGTTGGTGGCGGTAACGCACCTGAAAGTTGTTGACTAAACAGCTTTAAAGAGGAGGAAGACTTTGGGCGTTTCTCAATTCTCGTCAAGTCCGTTCTTGGCGAGAACGCAGGAAGATCGGACTTGACGAGAACGCGAGCACGCAAGCACGTATGTGTATCGGAGCAGAAGCGTACTCGTGACGTCATCACAGGCAACGTT
>NW_015151797.1:63506-65131 GCF_000732505.1 Cyprinodon variegatus | reverse complement strand
CAGGGCTAACATTAGCCAGTCTGCAGCAGCCAGGGCTAATGTCAGCCCGTCTGCAGCAGCCAGGGCTAACATTAGCCAGTCTGCAGCAGCCAGGGCTAATGTCAGCCCGTCTGCAGCAGCCAGGGCTAACGTCTGATGGCGAGTTTGTTGTTTTATTTGGCAAAATGTTCATTTGGTTTGTGTTGACAGGACAGGTCCATAAATTAATAACGAGACCAGCGTCTGAAGCATTATTTTTAAAGCAGTGACCAGTAAATCAGTAGTCAGTAACTCAGATTAGAATAGATTCACTTTTCCAATGAAAAACTAACAGTTACTAACGATGACATAACGTGTTAATCTCCTCCTTCATTCCTGTTGTCCTCCCCTCCCCCGCTAAGCTGATTAATTGATGGCACTAATGAAATCAAAGGTTTTTTGTGATTTGATATCGAATAGGAAAAAAACTGATTGATGAAAAGATATTTTTACACACCTCTCACCATGACTGTCAACCACTGACTTCCAGCTGTTTATGTTTCCCTCCAGTTCAAGATGAATGACTACAGCAGCCTTCACCTGGGTGGAAGCAGCCTGAAGCAGGTGAGAGGCGCGTCTCTCTATGAAGATAAGCCAACGGTGAAATAAGACAAAGTCATTAAGGTGTGAAATGGCATCTCAGCTCTGAAATAAACAGAGCTGGTGAGGAAAAAAGATGCCGGCCGACCCAAGCGGCGCTACAGGAACCTTAGAGGCGACACATGAGTGAGCAACAGGAGCAGGTGCCGTGTGCTAATTTAACAAACACGAGCGCCCTTTGAAACGCACACAGCCCACACACACACACACACCTTTCAATGGAGGAACAGAAACACTTTGGCTGCAGTCCTCTGGCCCTGAACGCGTCAAATACGTTTCAAACTGTTAGCACTCAAATTAAAAAGAATGAGTCATAATCGTGTGTCGGCGTGTTTTAGCTTTATTATAACTCGCAGCTCCTTCGGTGACCGCATGCTAACGTCTGAGTCCTTATCTATTGCGCTGAATTTACTGTGATTTTCCTCACAGCCAACGTTCTGCCTTTTGGACTCTCTCCCTCTGAGAAAAAACAGCCGGACTGTTTGTGGCGTTTAATCCGTAGCATGGCCGCTAATGAGATGAGTCACCAAGATGAACAATGCTGCTCTCATAAAGAGCAGATAGAATTGTATAAAGCAGTAAAGAAATGAAACACATAAAACTTTGGTAACAACTCCTGAGTTTAGGTCAGATGAATGTGTGAAGATTAAAACATGAGATTTGATGTAATGTGGCGTCTATAGGTGCAGAAGACAAAAACAAAGCCTGTTTAGTTGAGTACAACCATGCACACAGTTATACCTAAAGACAAGAAGCCAATTAACCTGGGGGTACCCAGAGAGAACCCACGCATGCTCAGGGAGAAAATGCAAACTCTATGCAGAAAGACCCTAACCTGACTCCGTTGAAGTAATTTTGGGAAGGGGCGAAAATACTGGTTAGCTGATTGGCCTATGTTGGTGATAGACGGGCCAAATAAACCAATCAGATCAACAAAGCACAACAGAGCGACGACGAAAACACAACCACAAGCCAGGCTACTCTTGCTGAAACCAGTCGGGAGAAGA
>NW_015151797.1:59285-61841 GCF_000732505.1 Cyprinodon variegatus | reverse complement strand
TTGTCTCGGTCTCGATACACTCTGGTCTTGGTCTTGTCTCGGTCTCGATACACTCTGGTCTTGGTCTTGTCTTGGTCTCGGACCAAGCCGGGAATAGAAGCCACAACTCAATACTCAATCCTCATCTGTAGCACGATCCACTGTCCGGTCAGACCAGTCAATACGCACGCGCAAGACCTCAGATGTGTGTTTATCCCTTCAGTTTTGTTAAAAAATAGACTTTAAATGACCTCAGCGGGCGTTTATCCCTTTAATCATGTACAAAAAAGAACAATTTAAGGTCAGATCGCCATATGCTTCAAAAAACACCAAAAAGTAGGTAATTATATAGTTTTTTCGCACATGAGAGTAACCAGGCGACCTCTTGGCTGGATTTCCAGTGAGAAAATGAACTTTTCAGGCAAAGTGAAGCTGAAGTATCAGCAAAACCTGCTCCATCAAACACACAGTCTCTGTCTTAAACAGACACAGATGATGGACTAAACCATTTACATGAAATTTAATTCCTCCTCATTTCCATCTAAAAACACGCTTAAATCAAATATACACACATTTATGGTTATTTTTTAAGAACATTTTCTGATTTAAACTTACAGCCAAACACCATAGAAGAGAGAACACAGAGAGGAAAACAAGAACAGGGCGTATGTGTTGTCTTCTCAATTCAGAGGGCCCCCTGCTTGTCTTTGCCTAGGGCCCCAAATTTCCTAAATCCACCCCTGCAGGAAAGCCAAAGTGCTTTGTTAAAGTCTCTTCTTCAGTTAAGGAGGTAAACATGGACTAATCTATGTAGTGTTTTCTAAACAGACAGCTCTCTAATAGCGATTGAGTTGATTAAACTTCTTCAGGACTGATTTAACAAATCGTACTCGATGGCTCCAATCTATAATCACACAAACAGAACCCAAAGTTAACATGATGGTTTATAATGACTCTTCGCAGGTATTTCTATATTACGCCTGAGCTCTGCTGATGAATGATTCCAGTTAATGTTTCCCCTGATTGTTCTGAAACACATCAGAAACTTTATTTTAACCTTCTGAGCAAAAAGCTTTTTATATTTTAAACAGAACAGCATAGAGCGGTGGATTCAATGTGCAGTAGTTCCTAAAAAATAGGTTTAACCAGATTAAAATGGCTGGTATTTTATAGTAAAATGCATTAATAGTTAAGTATTTATTGCTTAATTAGCTGTTTTTTTGCCGCTCTGGATCAGGTTGTGTTTCCATATGCTGCATGTTCATTGGACTGAGAATTATAGACAGTAGGTGCTGCAGTTTGGCCTCGGTGATCAGTAAACAAACCCCCTAATCGTTACTACAGCCCACAGAAGAAGCAGCTTCACCTCCCATGATGCCATTAATTCATTACCACTATCTGTCATAATGGCTGGCTGCTTAACGATGGCTGTCAGAGTGAATTTGTTTTCCACTGAAATGTGATTAAAAACGAGTTCGACTTTGCGATCTCTGTTCCAAAGAGAGAGAACGTTTCATTTTTTAAATCCGTTTCTATCTAGAAGGAACAGTGTGTAACTAATTTGGCTTTTATCAGTAAAAATCAACTACTTATTTCATAAATCCATATTCTGCCAAAGTCTAATAACAATCCCATTAAATATGTTTGAAGTTTTCCCACAGCTTAGAATCTTTGATTATGGTGGCCAAAAGCGGACAAATTTGTTTTTCCATCAGAAAAATTCACACGGAAAGAAAAGACAATTACTTTAGTCTTTGGCGCTCAGACCTCGGCAGGAAACATTAGCGCTGAATTTAGTTTGATATGCATGAACAGGAGTAAAGAACAGGGATGTGAACGGAATGTAAAAACCTGTCCATGATGAGCAAGCATGAAGCGATAGTGGAGAGGAAAAACTCCCTATTGGGAAGAAACCTCAGGCAGAACCAGGCTCATCATGGCGGTCTTGTCTGGACCTAGGGCTGGGTAGTCCTGAATCGATTCGATTTTGATTCATACAGTTCTAAATCGATTAATTTCGATTCGATCTGTTTTTACAATAATGAAAGTGGTTCACCTGTGTTTCAAAATGCTCATGTATTTTGTTTTTTTCCTGTCATATTAAACACAAAGTGCAAACTTTTAAATGGGAGAGTTTAAACTTGAGATGTGAACAAAACTGTCTCAAAAGTGCAAACTTGTTTGTGAAAAGTGAAAAAGTGAAGCCTCACAAGAGCAAGGAGATGTAACACAGCAGACATTATTGAGCTGCATTATCTTCGCTGCACAAACCATATCTGCAGCATTGTCTGCATCAACTACAGGGTGTTTGCTGGTCAGCCTCCATTTGTTAATGTCTTCAGTTAATCTATTGGCTATATTTACAGCTGTCTGGCTTGAAGTCATCTTGAGAGCATCTTTTTTTTTTCTTTTTTTTTCCTCTTTCTTTTTTTTCTAAAGGGCTCTGGTTTATAAAGGGCTCTGGTTTATAAAGGGTTCTGGTTTATAATGGGCTCTGGTTTATAATGGGCTCTGGTTTATAAGGGGCTCTGGTTTATAAGGGGCTCTGGTTTATAAGGGGCTCTGGTTTATAAGGGG
>NW_015151797.1:56407-58309 GCF_000732505.1 Cyprinodon variegatus | reverse complement strand
TGAGAGCATCTTTTTTTTTTCTTTTTTTTTCTCTTTTTTTTTTTTCTAAAGGGCTCTGGTTTATAAAGGGCTCTGGTTTATAAAGGGCTCTGGTTTATAATGAGCTCTGGTTTATTTATTTTTTTAGCATCCTTAAAGAGCATCTTTACCACTCATTTGAACATGAACGTCACGTGCGTCACTATAAAACGAATCTATCGATTTTGCAAAAATGCAAAGGAATCGATTCAAAAGCGATTAAATCGATTTTTTTTTAACGAGCCCTAGCCGGACCGGTTGAGATGAGACATGGAACGCAGTAAAGGCTGATTTATTTCTTAAATTCGCCCCTGGTTTGTACATGGAGTGTTGATAAATCAGTTTTTATTTTTATTTTGCATCAGCGCATTGGATCCTGATCTGAGTCTAAGATTTTTGCTCCACAGTGACCCCTACTGTCTAGATAGAAATCTTCACCAATCCTGTGGGATAAACACAGACGGCTTTTAAGATCCCATTAATTCGATCACAGTTTTATTGGTCGTCATTATGGGACCATTTAATATTCATGAAGAAACAACCGTCTCCACCCGCCCTGCCACTCACTTTGGGAGCCACCTAGAAGGCGCCCAGGAAGACCATCAGCTGCAGAAATGGGGAATTAATTAATTACGTCTTCGATCTGTGGCTCTAATGTCACGAGGAGAATGTACTCCTCATCCCCACTGAGAGGCGAGGTGAGCAACTTGTCTCAGAGTCACAGAGAAACGATTTTAATGCAAACAGGAAACCTCACTTAGACTCAATTAGACGGATGAAAACATTTAATTATAGTGCTTTGTAACAGCTTTCTCTTTTTAAAGCTTCATTTTTCTATATTTTCTCTACATGTTTGAGTTGACCGTACAGCTCTACTTTAAAAAACAAACTTACATGGTTCTATTATTTAGATAAAAATAGATTTTACTGTAATTGTAATTAAAGAAAGGCTGCTGTTTTAATGTTTCTTCATGTTTCGGCCGCTGAACGCAGCATCTGCTCTGTTATGTATTTAACATTTTTAGCTGAAAGCTGTGGTAAAGCTGTTTGGTGGTAAAAACATTTTTATTGAACTGTTTAACATTCTGAGCTTGTAAAGCAGAAAAAAAATCAAACATTTGACCTGTTTTATTACCCAACATATTTTAAATGGGTGAATAATCTAATAGGTCTGGATTTAAAATCGAGCACTTTGGCCTCTGAGGAGCTGCAGCGGCTGATTGATCGTAAAAAAAAACAAAGTTTCAGCAGAAACCATGAATTCTACGACTCTTTAGAAGGTCAGTCAGAGGGCAGCTTTCTGTTTGTTTGAAATTTTGTTTTGGGAACTGGAATAAAAAGTGTAGTAGGACAAAGCTTTATCAGGAAATGTGAATATGACAAAGAAAATCTATCCTAGATCTTCAGTTTTAGTGTCAGTTTGATGCCAGATTTTACTTAGAAATGTGTTTTTTGTTACCAATTCAGCTCATGAGCTCAGATAATTCATGTCAGAGTAAACATATAATTGTAGGCAAATATACCGACCAGAAATACTGCTGCTGCCAATATGAAGTTACGTATTACGTATGGAGCTATATTGAGGCCATAAAGTGTGTTCAAAAAACGTTTTTTTTTTTTTTCAAACTGTAAAAAAATAACTGAAAACTAAAAAAATATTTATAAAAGATTTGAAACAGAGAAGAAAAAATCTGAAAATGAAAGAAATTTTTTCAAATGATTTAAAACTGAAGTAAAATGTAAACTGCAGAAACGATTTATAACTGAAAAGTATTTTTCAAACTAAAAAACAAGGATTTAAAACTGGACAAAAATGTAAACTAAACTTTTTTACATTTTTTTTTCAGTCTCAAACTGCTGTTGCCTTGGCATGGAGGCGGGGCT
>NW_015151797.1:52922-55196 GCF_000732505.1 Cyprinodon variegatus | reverse complement strand
ATGGTGCCCTGCCACAGACTGGTGACCTGTCCAGGACCCGCCCCACCGTGACACTGATGGAATAAATGGGAATAGATGGACGGATGGATGTTTTTTTTTAACAAACTTTATGGAGCTATTTTAGTTCCACACAACTCTCAATTTCTCTACAGATAAATAAATAAAGAACAGCAGGTAGAGTAATGGTTCAGTGAATCCAGCAGAACTGGGTCATGACTTCCCAGCAGGAAACGGGTTCACATGGCAGCCTGTGACGCGGTAGGAAAAGCTTCTTCTCCCACTAACTAAGTCGTGTTTATTACCAACGGAGGCAGAGAAACTACAGAGATCTTTCAGCGTCTGGCAGAGTATTAATTACCAGCCAGCGCTGGGCTCTGGAGGACTGCAGGATAAAGGTATGTTGGATCCAAGAGGCTGCAGCTGTTTATATGCATCCCTAAAAAAATCCCTCATCCTAATCCCCGTAGTCAGAGCTACATGCAGTCAGCAAATTCAGTCAGTGCAGGAAATATATTTCTACTAAATACATAAAAGCAACAAGATTATTACCTCCAATAAAAACTGCTGTTAGATTTTCTGCTGCTTGGTGTCTTTTTTGTGACTTGTATAGAAACTTGTATTTTTTTTACTATTATTATTCTGGGCTTGACTGTTTTTTTCTATAATTTTGTTGACTTATACAGTTGATGTGATCGTTGGAGGCGTTTGTTTTCTGTCGTTCCAAGCAGTGTGTTAAAGCTCAGCCTCATGATCACAGCTCCAGTAGCTGATCTCATTACGGACTTCATTCACCTGCTCTTCCCTCTCCATTCTCTAATTATCATTAATCGTATTCACCTGCTCCCTCTGCTATATATATGGTACAGCCCAGCTATCAGGGCCAGATCATTATTTGTTTATTTTTGTTTATTCGTGTTATGTTTTCGTGTCAGTTATTGATGCTTGTTTCATGAGAGTTAAGTTCCTTGGAGTCTTGGAGGCCGGTGGATTGAGAGGGTTTGGTGTTTGTCTCCTGGTCGTCTCCCGGCTCTTCTCCGCTGTTTTGGCTCAGAACGTGTGGGAGCCTGCCTGTCTTCATCTGCGCCTATATGCCTGAGCTCGCTGCTGGACTCATACCACACTGAACCTGCCTTCAGGCTCTGGGGATTCCTGGAACCCTGGATCTGTCTTTTTCTATTCGGATCCGGATACAGACTCCTGGATCTCGGAACTGTCTGGTTCTGAACCGTTTCTCTGACCTTGATCGGTCTCCTGCCTGCTCACTGTGGTTGCTGCATCGGGGACACTTTGGACGCTCTTAGCCGCAGCACGTTTGGCAGTCCATCAGCTGGATCCTGCCTTCCTCGGAGAGGATGGACTGAACTCTTAAACCAGGTGAAAGACTCACTCGGATAATCATCTCCTGTTCAAATGATCGTGGTCACTTACTAGGGGTGGAACGGTTCTTAAAATCCACGGTTTTTTGTTCGGTATAAGTTGATTGTTAGGAAAATCTATTATGTCTTGTAAAGTATAACACGTGTTGCAAAATGTTTTTTTTTTTTTTATTAAGTCAACAAACATTTACATGAAAAAATACTCTCAGAGAGGATAGCAATGGTGAACATGAACAGATAAAGATCCATCACAATAAAAGAGAAACAAAGAAGTAAAACAACTAACAGGGGATTTATCTCTGCAAACATTTAAAACAAACATAGAGCCATAGAAATAATAAAAAACAAAAAGGTGAATGCACTTAGAATAGCAGATGTTTGGAGAAATCAAGTCTCAATTTTTTGGCATATTTGTCATTTTTTATCTTCTTAAGAGAAGAAAAATAGATTTTATAGTCATTCATAAGCCAATGAAAGGAAGGTTTAGCATTTCTCCATTTAGCACAGTGGATATGATATTTACCCAACAGCAGGAGGACAGTAATAGTATATGAAACAGGTTGGGGAAGATGGTCCATATAAAAATGACATCATTTAGTGCAAAAGGGGTGTTGCACAATGCTTACACACTGTTTTTATCCACAACTTTCTTTCCGCCATCATCGTAGGTCACTCTAAGTGCAAAGTGCAGACCTAAACATACAGCAGACCTAAAAAGTGCTGATGGCCCACTTCCAACTAGGGTGGCCATTTCTATAGCACCAAAAAGGAGGACATTGTACGGCATATCAATAAATTACTAAGGTGTACATAAGAATCGGGTAAAGTCACATTTATAGTACAATTCTTAGTAGTTTAAAGAGGATGCTGAATAGAACAAAATATTAAAGAAATGTAA
>NW_015151797.1:48545-52724 GCF_000732505.1 Cyprinodon variegatus | reverse complement strand
TGTATGAATCCATAGCTGAACTCTTCTGGCCTCCTTATTTTCACAGTTTATGCAATGTATTTTCAGAAAAAATGACCCGTCAGTTATTTTTTTATATTTTTTTTTTTTAATAGTTTCATAAAAAAAAGTTTGAATTTATTTTCATTTTAAAACATTCTTCAGATTTAATCTTTTCTTTCTAAAATCTAACTTTCCAAATGCTTTTTTTGTTTAATTTTTTTTCTTTTCAGTTTAAAAAATTATATATATTTTGCACGTAGATGCAGTTTTTTTCCGGATTCGATTTCTTTCTTTCTGCATGTTCTCCCCGTGCACATGTTCTCTCTAGGTACTCCGTCTTTCTCCCACAGTCCAAAAACATGACTGTTAGGTTAATTGACTCCTCTAAATAGGCATGAGTGTGTGTGAATGGTGCCCTGCCACAGACTGGTGACCTGTCCAGGACCCGCCCCACCGTGACACTGATGGAATAAATGGGAATAGATGGACGGATGGATGTTTTTTTTTAACAAACTTTATGGAGCTATTTTAGTTCCACACAACTCTCAATTTCTCTACAGATAAATAAATAAAGAACAGCAGGTAGAGTAATGGTTCAGTGAATCCAGCAGAACTGGGTCATGACTTCCCAGCAGGAAACGGGTTCACATGGCAGCCTGTGACGCGGTAGGAAAA
The DNA here is from genome assembly GCF_000732505.1 of Cyprinodon variegatus. NCBI lineage: Eukaryota > Metazoa > Chordata > Actinopteri > Cyprinodontiformes > Cyprinodontidae > Cyprinodon > Cyprinodon variegatus. Next base: position 52,049 of record NW_015151797.1, on the reverse strand, counting down.
GCTTCTTCTCCCACTAACTAAGTCGTGTTTATTACCAACGGAGGCAGAGAAACTACAGAGATCTTTCAGCGTCTGGCAGAGTATTAATTACCAGCCAGCGCTGGGCTCTGGAGGACTGCAGGATAAAGGTATGTTGGATCCAAGAGGCTGCAGCTGTTTATATGCATCCCTAAAAAAATCCCTCATCCTAATCCCCGTAGTCAGAGCTACATGCAGTCAGCAAATTCAGTCAGTGCAGGAAATATATTTCTACTAAATACATAAAAGCAACAAGATTATTACCTCCAATAAAAACTGCTGTTAGATTTTCTGCTGCTTGGTGTCTTTTTTGTGACTTGTATAGAAACTTGTATTTTTTTTACTATTATTATTCTGGGCTTGACTGTTTTTTTCTATAATTTTGTTGACTTATACAGTTGATGTGATCGTTGGAGGCGTTTGTTTTCTGTCGTTCCAAGCAGTGTGTTAAAGCTCAGCCTCATGATCACAGCTCCAGTAGCTGATCTCATTACGGACTTCATTCACCTGCTCTTCCCTCTCCATTCTCTAATTATCATTAATCGTATTCACCTGCTCCCTCTGCTATATGTACGGTACAGCCCAGCTATCAGGGCCAGATCATTATTCGTTTATTTTTGTTTATTCGTGTTATGTTTTTGAGTCAGTTATTGATGCTTGTTTCAAGAGAGTTAAGTTCCTTGGAGTCTTGGAGGCCGGTGGATTGAGAGGGTTTGGTGTTTTTCTCCTGGTCGTCTCCCGGCTCTTCTCCGCTGTTTTGGCTCAGAACGTGTGGGAGCCTGCCTGTCTTCATCTGCGCCTATCTGCCTGAGCTCACTGCTGGACTCATACCACACTGAACCTGCCTTCAGGCTCTGAGGATTTCTGGAACCCTGGATCTGTCTGTTCCTATTCGGATCAGGATACAGACTCCTGGATCTCGGAACTGTCCGGTTCTGAACCGTTTCTCTGACCTTGATCGGTCTCCTGCCTGCTCACTGTGGTTACTGCATCGGGGACACTTTGGACGCTCTTAGCCGCAGCCTGTTTGGCAGTCCATCGGCTGGATCCTGCCTTCCTCGGAGAGGATGGACTGAACTCTTAAACCAGGTGAGTGACTCACGCGGATAATCATCTCCTGTTCAAATGATCGTGGTCACTAACCTGTGTTTCTTCCACATCCAGAGTGCCCACATTTCTGTTCTGTTTTATTATTTTTCTGTTATTAAAAATTTTGAGACTTTCCGTTGTCCGACTCCCCTTGAATACTGGGTCCAGTTTATGACAGATCCTGTTTACATCGCAGCTCTAAGTGCTGAGCAGCTGCACAAATGATGCGCGGCTTTCTTTTAGAGCCTGAATCTAATGTGTCAGTGTCAGCTCAGCTTAACTGTTGCCTATCTGACCTTTATTGGAATAACTATTTTTAAGCAACTTTTTTAATTCTACTCCTTACATAAAAAAAAGACTTGTTAGTTTTGTTTCATTTAAAGGTATATTGGGTTTTTTTTTTGTAAATTTTTGAGTAGACCCGCCTTTTCCACTTTTTTAGAAAAGCGTGCTCCCGAGAGGGAACTTCTATTAAACACGTGTGAGAGCGTGCACGAGCCCATTTCGCCTCGTGCACGCTCTCACACGTGTTTAATAGAAGTTCCCGCCTCTGTTTAAAAGTTGCATCGCTCATACAAGCTTACTTTCCAAAAGAAGATTTGCAATTTTTCCAGGGAAAATGGGGACGAGAATGTGGGACGGCCTTACGTAAACATATCAGCAGAATGATTGACAGTTAGGAGGACCACTTATTTGGATGATCCACCCTGAAAAACATCATCCTTCACTATACTTTTAAGCTCATTTTCTTTATGGCCTGTTGGTATTTAAAAAAATAAAAAACATCAAAATAATCAGTTTCATCCAGACAATTCATTTCTTTGTGGTTGGACTCGGTGCTGCCCCAACTTGTTGCTCACCAAAGTTCAATTTAACACCATTAGTTATCAAACTAAGAACATGAAATATAAGGAAGTTATCACCCAGAACTGTAAAAAAAATTTCCTTTAATAGAGTAGAGCAGTAAAGCTTCTTTCCTTAACAGTTTTTCCTGCAATACTTTTACTTTTATACTTTAAGGAGTTTTTAAAATGGTACTTTTACACTTTTACTGGAGTAAAAAGCTTAAACTGATCCTCTAACTTCTACTGGAGTAATAAACATTAATACTTTTGACACGTCTGCGTGTGATTAATTCTAATGACGCGTGTTTTTACTTCTTCGCTCTTTGTACTCAGTGCAAAATGTATTTATATAGCAGATTTTAGTTGCAAAGTGCTAAACAGGAGAAGGGAAAAGAAAAGTAGATTTCAGTGGCATAGAGGGAGCAAAAATAATTAAAGAGAAAAAAAAAAAGAATCATCCCAAAAGGAAAAAAAAAGGACTTTTTTGTCTTTTGGAAAAGATCAAAGGTATAACAATGAATCCATGGTTCTGTTTTTCTCCTCTTCTCATTAAAAGCAAACAAAGTTTAGGCGCATTCCCATCACCAACTAATCAAGAGTTTAACGGCTCTATTCACACTTGTCCGTTTATGTCCAATTCAGGCAGCTTCAAATGTAGATTTTGTACAATAATGCAAAATAAGGTTTTAGATCTGAGGGTCTGAATAAAGAAAATCAACTAGGGATGCACGATATTGGGATTTTGGCCGATATCCGATATGCCGATATTTTAAAACTCANTTCTGCATGCCTGTAGTGTCAAATATTGTCGAGGGACAGGTAGTTGTCAGAGCTAGATGCTTCCGATCCATGAAGAAAAATGAGGAACCGCACAAGCTGCAGGTTTGAAACATTGGTTTAGGTGTAACTAGGTCTGCAATATTCTAAAAAATAATCACGTAATCAGAGGTGTCAAGTAACAAAGTAGTAATACTTTGTTACCTTACTGAAGAACAAATGTTGGCTATCTTTATTGGAATAACTATTTTTAAGCAACTTTTTAATTCTACTCCTTACATAAAAAAAAGACTTGTTAGTTTTGTTTCATTTAAAGGCATATTGGGGGTTTTTTTTGTACATTTTTGAGTAGACCCGCCTTTTCCACTTTTTTAGAAAAGCGCGCTCCCGAGAGGGAATTTCTATTAAACACGTGCACGAGCCCATTTCTCCTCGTGCACGCTCTCACACGTGTTTAATAGAAGTTCCCGCCTCTGTTTAAAAGTTGCTGTTTGCATCGCTCATACAAGCTCACTTTCCAATTTTTCCAGTGAAAATGAGGACGAGAATGTGGGACGGCCTTACGTAAACATATCAGCAGAGTGATTGACAGTTAGGAGGACCACTTATTTAGTTGATCCACCCTGAAAAACATCCTCCTCCACTATACTTTTAAGCTCATTTTCTTTATGGCCTGTTGATATTTAAAAAAATAAAAAACATCAAAATAATCAGTTTCATCCAGACAATTCATTTCTTTGTGGTTGGACTCGGTGCTGCCCCAACTTGTTGCTCA
>NW_015151797.1:45496-46715 GCF_000732505.1 Cyprinodon variegatus | reverse complement strand
ATGGTGGAGAATCCTGCTTCACAGCAGCAGGTTGAGCCAAACATCCTCTAAATGTGCAGGGTCATCTTTGACTTTTCTTTCACCAGTTCACCCAATTCTTCCAGCACCGTCTCGCCCTCCAATAAAAGGATTCCCCGCTGAGTCCCTCCCTGTAAACCGTTTAGCCCTTTATGCTCTTCCATATGCACATAAGCTAAACCTCAGCGTTAGAGGAGCGCCGGCACGTCCACACCCCCGCTGACGGATGAAATTAGAGTGAAATGAAAGCGCTGCTACAGTATCAATCTTTATCTAATCCATTCTCTGGAAAGCGAGGCAGCTTGTAATTACCCCCCCTCCCCCAACACCACTCCGTTTGCTCTAACGATCTCCACCTTTCACATTATTCTTCCTAACATTTTCATCTTAGTTTTCTCCATAGAAGAAGAAAAGCTGTCAGCTTCCTATAGTGGAAGCAGTCAATTGGATTCTCTACAAACTCCAGCAGCGGGTTCAGGAATATTTATTCCAGATGTTATATCTACTGAGCTCCTGATAATCTGTAACAGATTAGGAATGAGACTAAAATGTGCCAAACAGAACATTTGAGGATAATAAAGTCTTTTAATGTTTGGTTGGGAAAACTTTTTTGGCCTCTGATTCCAGCAGGTTCAAGCTGTAGCAGCTCAGTCCGTCTGTCGTTAATTAATATGTTCGTTAAAAACAACTAGTTAACACTAGAACTCCCAAGGCCGTCATATTGACGGTTCTGAGATTTTAAAGGGAAAGAACTTTATTTACATTAATCATATGTTGCTCATGTTAACTAACTTTTCCTGTTTCTATGTTTCCTTAATTTTCCTGTTTTTTTTTTTTAAATATAATAAAAATCTAAAAAATAAATATTGTTAATTCTACCTCGAACTCCCACAGCCGGCATTTTGATGGCTCTGTTTGTTGCATTGTAAATTTTTCCCGCGTTTGTTTGTCATCTGTATCGTTGTCTAGCAACCAACATTCTACATAGATTTCTTTGGCTAATATGGAAAAAGAAGAAATCTAACCGTGAAACAGGCTTAAAGTCGTAGGAAGCGGCTGTTCCAAACGTTGCATTTCCGAATTCTCTCGAGTGGTGCCCAACTTTACACGAGTGAATAAAGTGAATGTGATTGGTCGATTATCAAGGGGGCGGGATTGTTGTGGCGGAAGGTTCCCAAGCTAGTGTGGTTGTGGCCGGTTT
>NW_015151797.1:43740-45295 GCF_000732505.1 Cyprinodon variegatus | reverse complement strand
TTCCCTCGGTCTTGGTCTTGACCTGGTCTTGGACCCTAAAAGTCTTGTTCTAGTCTCGGTCTCGATACACTCTGGTCTTGGTCTTGTCTTGGTCTCGGGTTAGGTGGTCTTGACCACAACACTGGAATCAGCACATCAGGATTTTTAAAGATCGGTAATCGGTGCACTCCTATCCCTTACGCCTTTATGCAACTTGATTGTATTTTGATTTGACAAAAGCTATTTCACATTAATCAGGAGGAAAATGTGGCGTTGGAATAACTGCGTAAAAATAAGATATATTTTAAATATCTTTAAAAAATATTACATTTTATCTATTTTAATAAAAATGTATCAGAAAATAAAAAAATGCACCATTGCTGTAGCACAGAGCGGTTTGTTTACAGGAATGAAGCGGAGGCAGAAAAGGTCAACTCGGGTAGGAAACCATGGCGTGAACTGCCCTGTTGTGGCATTTGGTCACAATTGGTGCTGAAAATGTTTTTTTCTGCTGCTTGTATTCGTGTCTGAATGTTCTGCGGTCCAAGAAGTGTCTGTATTGTAAAGGAAGCCTTCCTCCATGTTTCAGAAAGATGAACCTGCTGTGATCAAAATAAGGCTCCCTACAGATAAATCCATCGCTCCTTTCTTTTCTTTTTGCCTCAGAGGAATATTTGTTAATGTCTCTGTCCTCTATTTTTCCCCACAAGAGGAATTATATTCAAACGGTAAATCGTTTTTCCCTTTAAGCGGTTCTTAGTTACAAAGCAGGCCCATATTCACCTGCTATTCCAGAGCGATCAAAGTAATGATTACTTGAAGAGATGCTCTTTGTGTTTCTCCAATCTGTGGGACATTATGTTGGATATTCCAAGATAACAGAATCACTGGATATGATGAAGTCTGGTCCTAGATCTTCGTCTTGGTTTTTTTTTTTTTTCCAGTCAGTCTCTAGTTCAGAAGTCACAGACTCCATTGTTTATTTTTCTCATTACAGCAACCAGACAGGAAGCTAGACATGTTTTTTTCTTTACCAATCAGCTGAAAAGTTTCCTCTGCCCATACATCATTATTCTCAGCAACACTGTGGAATAGCTGTTTATTTCTCTGTTTCCTTAAATGCTGCTTTTCACTTTAGACATCCAAACTCTGTTCGGTTTATTGTTTAACAGAACAAGGTGTTGCTTGACAAGTTTTTTATAAGATCTTCCAGATCTTAAAGGTATAGAGGACGATCTTTTATTTGCATCACTGCAAAAAAGGAAAATCTATACAAGTTTAATTAACTTGAATTCAGCATTTTTGTCTTATTACACTTGTTTTTCAATGTATTTTCTTAGTAAGACTGAATATTGTAAAGATTATTTGACTTGTTTTAAGAAAATTCATTTTTTTTCATCCTAACTAGATAATAAAACTAATTCTGAGCAGCTTTTTTCTTAAAATAGCGACTGTGAGTCGCATTTTTACTTGTTTCAAGACAATAAGACGATCCATATTAACCTGTTTTAAGAACTGACCCCGTCTCTTTAAGATATTCCAGCTAATCAAATCTGATTGCATTCAAATTGAAAGG
>NW_015151797.1:38499-39802 GCF_000732505.1 Cyprinodon variegatus | reverse complement strand
AATGAGTCGATGCAATCAGCTGGTTTTCCTTAGATAGAAACCACTGATCTAGAAGGTGGTTGTTATGGTAACGGGTCCTGGAGGGAAAAAGTTTCCAGTAGGGATAAAAGTTGTCGATGAATTAATTAATCTGCAGTCGGATTATTGATCGACTAACAATCAATTCATAAAAGTCACTTCTATTAACAGAACCGTTTGGACCGGTTGTGCTTTTTCTGCATGAGCAGCTGGTGGTTTAGCCGAGATGACTTAACAATTTATTGCTCAACAACAGTGATGTGAGGAAGGGAAGCAGATGCAGCCTGAGAATGAGCTGCCAAACACTGCATGGGAAATTGTTTTCGGTAAGGAATCGAAGCACAGCTGCTTCCCCTTCAGACGACGACTGAAAGGACAAGGAGTCATTTCCAACTCCGTTTAACTCGTGCAGTACGCCTGTCCCACATAGAGATCAGCTTAATACAGAAACGTGTGTATTTGGTCGACCAATTTTCCAGATTCTATCTATCTATGATCCCTCATCCACTGGGGAAACCGAACAAGAAAAAAAAAGAATAATCTGCACAATCTAATCATCTAATTTGCATGTTACATTCCTAGAGCCAAATGTTATCCAGAAATGAGTTTCTGATCTGCTGTCAGTCAAAGAGCATACGCTCTTCTGTGATGTCTTTCCCTTTGATCTCCTGCTTGATTTGGCTTGCTGATGACATGCTTGACTTTGCCGGTTCTTTGCTCAAGTTGAAATTTTTATGTGAAATGCTAAAGTCTACATCTACCCTGTGTCACCTTGCCAGAAGTATTCTTCTCTGCCTCTCGCATCATTTCCTGCCAGGACAGATTACGTTTTTGTTTGGTTTTTTTTGCATGCAACAAAGGTAAAGAAACACAGAGGAAACTGTTGTCTGAACAGGAAACATTTAATTTCCTGATTACCATTGTTATAGTGATTTGTTTTTCTCAGGGCTGACTGTCAAACATTAATGCTAAGTATGGAGTCACCAAGTGGGGCTGCATGGTGGCAGAGTCTTTAGTGCACCTGCTTTGCAGCTTCAATGGTCTCTGTTCATAGAGTGTTTATGTTCTCCCTGTGCATGCATGAGTTACTCTGGCTTCCCGTCAAAGCCCACTAAATCCTAAAGTAGGAATGCCAAAGTCTGTCATGGAGTGCCACTGTCCTGCAGGTTTTAGAGGATTCCTGCTTCAGCACAGCTGATTCTCACTGATTGCTGATTAACAGGCTTTTCCTGAACTGCAATCAGCTGTGCTGAAGCAGGGAAACCTCTAAAACCTGCAGGACAGT
>NW_015151797.1:33695-35388 GCF_000732505.1 Cyprinodon variegatus | reverse complement strand
TAGTGGGGGTACATTTTCCCATGAGACTGGGTTGGCCAATAAGATGAGGTGGGTGCTGCCCAGATGCTGCGACCCAGAGAATGGAGAACAAGCAGGAGTCCAAAGCCAGGCCAGGCAAACGGATCAGAACAGGAAGGCTCAGAGGTCCAGGAGTCCCACAGGTGAATGGAATGAATAATTAAGCCAGTCATCAGCTTCATGATGCTAAAGTAGAAAACTAAAAGAAATTCAAATCATGGATTTTGCTGAGTGTATAAAGCATTTCAAAGGCAGTTTCTTTTTTTAAATTAAAGGCTCTTGATAGGTTTATGAGTGTTTTATGAGTTTTATCAGACAGGAATAACCATCAAGCCTTTACTTTCTTCTCGTTGTGGTGCTGCTGATTGTTTATCTGTTTATCTGTTTATTTTTTTCTCTTGCGTTGTGAGGATCCACTGAGCAAGCAGCAGGCGTAAAAACATTCCTGCATGCCTCCAATTTCCATGTTTAGAAGCTGAAAACGTTCTTAATCAGATATGACATTTCTCTTCTCAGCGAGCTGTGCCTTGAAGATCCCTGCTGCTCAGGATCTTAATTTGAACCTGGTTAAACAAATGATTCATTTCTCTAAATGTTGAGGAAACAGCAGTTATGCATTTTGAAAATGAGCACAAACAAAAGGACAATCTAAATGTCAATATCAAAGTAAGAAATGGTGGAAAATGTCAATGAATTGAATCAGAGGCTACTGGACTTAATCAGTTTTTTTTCGACTCCTAAGTAGGTGTCCGTTTCAAGAAGCAGGTTACTGAAAACTCAGAACATTTTTTAAACTTGAAATCAGTTCCACGAAGAGAGTTTCCTCATCCTCTGTCTCTGTTGCCATAGTAACATTCTTCCCAGAGTTGACCTCTTCCGATTCCTGATTTGTGCTGCCGATTCCTTTCTTTCTCCCTTTTCCTTGGGGACTGATTCTTTAGGTTGATGCTACTTTCTCTTCATACATTTACAGGATAAAACTGACATAATGAAAACAAAAATTACACAAGTCTCATTTTTTATGAAGGCATTTATTAATGCACGTGTCTGTGATCTCAAAGCGTGGCTGCTGAATGTGCCAATGAACTGGCTAAAGCATAAACGAACGTCGATACCAATTTAAAATGTTTAGCTCTATAACATTTAAATACACCTCTCCGATGTCTAAGAGAAAAACATTTAATGAACATTTTTTAATGTATGACCACCATACAGAAGACTGCCGTATGATAGCGCTTTCTAGCTTGTTTGTCGTTTTGGTGACTACATCAAAATTACCGCTAGGTGGACAAAAATGACGCCATCTGGCGGTAAATCACGAGAGAAAGTGTACAAAACAACAAAAATGGCGGCGGCAACGCTTCTGGGTCGTTTTCATCGAATGTCTGTGATTTTAAAGTAATTTTGAGTGATAAAGAATTTTTTTTTTTTGCGATCATTGCACTTGCCCCGGGAGATCGGGCGATGGTTAACATCGAGTCCTGTACGGCTGGAAGCCTTCTACACCAAACCAAGCTTCTGCCGCCCTGGCGTCCTCTTCCACAACATATTCGTCCCCGCTTTCCTCCTCTAAATAAAAAATGGATGACGGAGGAGACTCATCCACGACCTCCGACACTAAACTCTCCTCCTCTCGCATTTTCCCTCTGTCCATAGCATTCCTTGACAGTGTCGT
>NW_015151797.1:27778-31233 GCF_000732505.1 Cyprinodon variegatus | reverse complement strand
TGTCTCCTTGAACCCCAGTGGGCCTCAGCAGATGGCCGCTCACACTGAGCCTGGTTCTGCTGGAGGTTTCTACCTGTTATTGAATTGAAACAGGGTTAGCCCAGGTCACTAACAATCCCTACCGTGGGACAACAGCTACGATCGTGGGATGAAAGCTGAGGAAAATAAACCCAAACTAGATGTTTCTAGAATACCAAAGAACAGCTGGTATTTGAAGAGGCACTTTGCCACCAGTCAGGAAATATCCTGAGGATCTGGCTTGTGACGAGCAGAATCCTGTTGAAACATTGAACTACAAACGCTTGTTTAGGCGGCAGGAGTGTAGATGAGAGAAGGAAACGTTGCTCCCTGGCTCTTTACGCATTCTTCATTTCTAATTGTTTTTTTAATTAGTAAAAACCTGAACGGTGGAGGTTTTTTGCTGCTCCTAAAGTTGCTAAAACTTTGAGTGGTAATAATTCTTGATGAAAAAGAAGTTTAGATCTAATTTTTTTTTATGTTCACTAAAAGCTTCATTAGAGCAGAAGGAAATAATCAAACACTTTGGGAAATCTTTGGTTTTTCCTCCACAGAGCAGGACTCCATGGTTGAATGTTTCTGTAAATGTGTTTATAGATGAAGCTGCTGGAAGATCAGCAGAAACTTTCTATTAGAATCATTGTTTCCATCAACAGCTATGAATAAAAACTGCTCTGTTTAGTCTGCTGGTTCTCAGTCACTAACTATCTGCTCAGGGTTTAACTGGACAGAGTGGAGGCTCAAAGGCCGCTGGTTAACTGGTTAACTGGTTAACTGGTTAGCAGGTTGTTTGGCTGATTGGTTAACTGGTTGGTTGGTTGGTTGGTTGGTTGGTCAGTTAGTTAATTTACTGGTTGATTGGTTAACTGGTTAGTTGGTTTTTTGGTTGATTGGTTAACTGGTTGGTTGGTTGGTTGGTTGGTTGGTTGGTTGGTTGGTTAGTTAATTTACTGGTTGTTTGGTTAACTGGTTAGTTGGTTGATTGGTTGGTAAATTTACTGGTTGATTGGTTAACTGGTTAGTTGGTGGGTTGGTTGGTTGGTTGGTTGGTTGGTTGGTAAATTTACTGGTTGATTGGTTAACTGATTGGCTGCCTAACTGGATGGGTTGGTTGGTTTACTGGTTGGTTACCTGATTTGTTGATTAACTGGTTAGTTGGTTGGTTTAGTAGTTGGTTAACTGGTTGGTTGGTAGTTAACTGATTGGTTGCTTAACTGGTTTGTTGTTTGGTTGGTTGGTTTACTGGTTGGTTAACTAGTTAGTTTACTGATTAGTGGGTTAACTAGTTGGTTGGTTAACTGGTTGGTTGATTGACTAGTCAGTTTACTGATTGGTTGGTTAACTAGTCGGTTGGTTGAGTGGTTAGTTTACTAGTGGGTTCACTGGTTGGTTGGTATGTTTGTTTACTGGTTGGTTAGTAAACTGGTTGGTTGATGGTTAACTGATTGGTTAACTGGTTGGTTAACCAAGTGATTAACTTGTTGGCTGGTTAACTGGTTGGTTGGTTTACTGATTGGCTGATTGACTGGTTGGTTTGTTAGTTGGTTTATTGGTTGGTCAATTAACTGGTTGGTTGGTTGGTTTAGTAGTTGGTTAACTGGTTGGTGGATGGTTAACTGATTGGTTAACTGGTTGGTTGCTTAACTGGTTGGTTGGTTAACTAAATAGTTTACTGATTGGTTGGTTAACTAGTTGGTTGGTTAACTGGTTGGTTGGGTGGTTAGTTTACAAGTGGGTTTACTGGTTGGTTGGTTAACTGGTTGGTTGATGGTTAACTGGTTGGTTAACTGATTGATTCACTGGTTAACTGGTTGGTTGGTTAACTGATTGGCTGGTTCACTGGTTGGTTGGTTAACTAGTTGGTGAACTGGTTGGTTGCTTATCTGGTTGTTTAACTTGTTGTTTGGTCAACTGGTTGGTTAACCGTTGGTTAACTGGTTGGTTATTGGTTACATTTCCACTGCTTGTTCTTGTACATTTTCTGGGTAACTTTCTAATTCCAGGTTTGTTCTGAGGTGCAAACTGAAAGCTCTGCTTTCATGACGTCTCGTTGTGTTTTTTAAACCAGTGAAAGTCTGCATGGTTGGTTTGGCAGAACAATGCTGCCTGGGCTGCTACTGGATGGGGGGTAAAGAATCCTAAACTGATAGAAGCACAGCTTAGCGCTGCCAAAAATACATAAACAGGTCCATCTATTACACACCAGTCTATGTCAGAGCATTTCTAACAGCACCATCATACCATAATGCATTTTTATGCTAATCCCATCTGATCCACCCTCTTTATTTCTTCTACCACCAATAACGCCCGAGTCGTTTCTCATATTTATGTTTCTCAACGAGCCTCTGCTGAGCGACTGCCACCAGCATTAAAATGCAGCAGAGACAGTCAGATGCCTTTAGTGATCACCATCTGTTACGCAGCACCCTTCTGCCTGTCAGCTACAGAGTTATGAACTAACCAGGACCTTTTTACTGAGCCCCTCATACGTTTCACCAACGGTTATTATTAAAACTTAAAACTACAAAACAGACAAAGCTGGTCGGCAGTAAAACAACCTCAGAGCAGATGGAGATCAGCCTTTTGTTTCCTAAGCCTCAACAGAAATGCTCGCATTTTAAAGCTATTTAAGATATAAACGTACATTTTGATTATTCTGTTGTAACATTTTATAACAGACAAGATTAAAGAATAAAATATTAGCAATGTTTTCCAAAGGTAAAGATGAAAACCATCATTCCTCAGAGTTTCCTTAGAGCGGCAGCAGAGCAAAGAGCAAAAATCTCCAAGCTTCCTCCTTCTATCTCTGAACAGAGGAGCGGATGAGAAGCCCGGTCGCTCTGAGGGTGTCATTCCTCAAGCTTTGGCCCTCTTCTCTGTTTTCCTCTCACTTCCTCCAACACATCCCAAATGTTCTGATTCTTGCCAAGGCAACTATCAGGCCGAGCAGGAGCATCTGTCCAACAAGGCAGCGAGCCATAACTCCATTCATGGTTGGACAGATTCACACCACTCTTTGTCTACAAGACCCAGAGAGACGGACGTGACAAATGGCCGCTCCCACTGTGGCCGCAGCAGCTACAGGAGAGGCTGTTTCTGGAAACAGATAGCACCAAATCCATTTACGAAATGAAGTGTGCTGGTACGAACACTAGGGGGGGCCTGGACGTCCAGGCTGAACATTAAAACCAAATGTATGTAAGGAGAAAGACCAACTTTTATCACAAAAATGTAAAAAATACTGAGGTTTTGTCCAAATGGTACGGAGCTAAATTGTATGCAAAAAACTTTAAACTTTGTAAATTGGTTCCTTTGAATACTTTTAAGCTGAGAATGAGATTTTTTGAGTTGGACTCCCTCACATGTCAATGTTTTATTTGAAATTTTATTCTAAGTGTATATTTGGCTTTTATGTGTGTGTCTTTGTACGTATGTAA
>NW_015151797.1:24092-27441 GCF_000732505.1 Cyprinodon variegatus | reverse complement strand
CTTTTTTTAAAGCTGAAAAAAAAAAAGTTTGAAACTAAAAAAATATTTTGGATGCTTTTATGAAATAAAACAGAAAAAAAAGATTTACAATTGATGTTGTTTTACTTGAATAAAAATTATTTGAAAATGTGAAGCTTTTTTTGTTTTTTTAGTTTTTTTGTTCTTTCCACAAAAAACACTTTTTTTAAAGCTGAAAAAAATTGTTTGAAACTGAAAAATTATTTTGGATGCTTTTATGAAATAAAACAGAAAAAAAAGATTTACAATTGATGTTTTTTTACTTGAATAAAAATGATTTGAAAATGTGAAGCTTTTTTTTTTATTTATTAAGTTTTTTTGTTTTTTGTTCTATTGATGGTACTATAAGTGTTTAACAAACTTTATAGACCCAATTTAAAAAAGCTAAATCAGGGCCATAAAGTTTTTTCAAAAGTGTTTTTTTGAAACTGAACAAAATGAATTTTTACAAAGTATATAAATCGGTTGAACCTAAAAAAACACTTAAAAAGCGGCAGTTGTGTAATTTAAAGGAGGATTTTAGTTTATTTTACTACAATATATTTAACCGCAGCGGGTTTTTTTTTTTTTGTTGCTCACCTCATGGACATTTGAAGCCGCATGGACTCCGTAAATTTAACAGTTCTCAGAAATATTGCTGGTGGTTTGGACTATAGGAAAAGGAAGGATTATTAAATACGTTTCACTCCTTCAAAGCCCTTTTCAGACATAACTACTAAACAACAACTACATATGTCATTAGTTATAATAAATGAATGTTAAATTTGTTATTTATTAAGTGTTTATTGTTTTGCAGGTGGTTTGTCTGATATAAAAATTATTAATTGATTGATTTATTCATCAATTGTTCAACTGTTGATTTTGATTGGTTTTGTACGGAAGAGGATTAGGGCCAGTGGGAAAAAAAAAGTTAACTGATTTTTACATTTCTCACAATTCTGACTTTTTTTATTGTCAGAATTCTGAGATTAAAGTCAGAATTCTGAGAAAAAAGTCAGAATTCTGACTTTTTTCCCATGTTAAACTGAAAAAAAATTTAAAAATCAGTTAACTTTTTTTTTATTTTCCAGTGGCCCTTATCCTCTTCCGTAGTTTTGAAATAAGACTTCACAATTTCTTTTTTTTCGGTTTCAAAAGCACTTTTCAAGCAATAATTTTTCAGTTTCAACTATTTTTTTTGTCTCCCAAAAGAATTTGAAAGCAAATTTTATGGCCCCTTTTTACCTCCATATATCTGGGGATGCAGGTTTAGGGCTAATTGGCCCCAAAAAGATTGTTCGAAACAGGAAAAAAAAAGAAACTGCTAAACAAAAAAATTTTAATTGAAACAAATATATTTTTTTGAAACTAAAAAAAAGAAATAAATGCAAATAGAAAAGACATTGAAAAGAAATTTAAAACAATAAAAAGTTTAACAGTGAAGAAATGCTTTAAACATGTTTTAGATTAAATTTCACAAAAGTAGAAAAGTAGAAGTTTTTTCGGGAATAATTTTTCAGCTTCAATTATTTTTAGAAAAAACTTCATGTCCCTAATTTAGCTCCATACAAAAAAAAACAATCAGTCAAAACATAAATAAATAAAAAGTTTAACTGCAAAGAAATGTTTTAAAAATGTTTTAGATTAAATTTCTAAAAAGTCGAAAAGTAGAATTTTTTTCTGAAAAGAATTTTCAGATTCAATTATTTTTAGAAAAAGCTTTATGGCCCTAATTTAGCTCCATACTAAAATCAATCAGTCAAAACATGAATAAATAAAAAGTTTAACTGCAAAGAAATGTTTTAAACATGTCTTAGATTTAATTTAGAAAAGTAGAAAAGCAGAATTTTTTTCTGAAATAATTTTTCAGCTTTGTTTATTTTTAGAAAAAACTTTATCGTCCTAATTTAGCTCCATACAAAAATCAATCAGTCAAAACATGAATAAAAAATACAAATTTTCCAGTAATAAATTTCAATTAAAGATTAAACACAGAGAGGAAATTCTGCAAGCATTTCAATCAGCGTTCATCCAGTTTTTCATTCAGGACTAAATAAAAGCTTCATATCTATCTGTTTTCCACAATCTATAAAACTAGATCCTCAGTTTTTAGAAGCCTCTTTTCCTCAGCCTTAGATCTGCATCTCAAACACTGTAGGTGTGTTCACCCACTGCCTGCACGGGGATCAGTGGGAGGGCTTTGGAGTAGAAGGTAATTAAAATGCAGGAAACAAAAGACCTTCATATCACCAATCACACAGACGTCATGCGTCCCCTCAGGATACCACAACAGACCGACAGGAAGAAAAGACGTCCTTCATTTTTCTATAAAACGGCAACCTGGGAAAAGGTTCGGCTGCAAAACAAGCAAGCGCTTCTTCGGTTTTTGAGAAGCCATTAAACATTCAAGCTGCAAAACCCTCAGCTTTGTCTCTTTGCTCCCATCCAAGCCCAACTTTCTCAGTGTCAGGCACACGGATGTCGCTCAGGTCACTACAGCAAAGCCAAGAGAAAAGTCAGGAGGGATTCTGACCTGTGTGGTGTTCCGTACCGCCCTCCGGGTTCGACCTTGAGAAAGCCACTGCGCCGTCACCGTCCTTCCCCTGGACAGCCCTGGGGGACGAAACAAGCAGGAGAGAGATTAATGTGATGTTAGAGAGCTTAGAAAGGCAGAGCGAGGCGTCCCCGCGTCATTGAGCGAAAGGCTGACTCTGAAAACCGTCCTGCTCAGCAAGGCCTTCAGACACGGCAAAGGAAAAGTCGCTCATATTCAGAATTCAAACTTCTAAAAGTTCTTTAAATATAAAATGATTCCATCCTGTTCAATAAATGATCAGTGTTTTTAATTCAGAGTAATTTTCATGTGAATGTGCTTTACTGGAGGCATCCATGTTTGTCAAAGAACACTACTGCCACCTACAGGTTTGTGACGTCACGGTGCGGTATCGGCTGTTGATCAAGTCCCAGTGCTCTATCTGGTGTTTGTCACAACGCGCTAGGCTTGTCCCGATCCGATACGTGGATCGGATCGGGACGCCGATATTGGCAAAAGAATGCGTATCGGCAAAGCATATAAAAATGCCGATCCAGTTTTTAAAAAAAGGTCCGGTCCGTATTTTCCAGTTTCGCCGATTGAAACGATCCATTCCACTATTTGTTTCGCGAATCCGGTCCGCATTTTCCAGAATACCTTCAACACACCCACAGGTCTTTTTGGGTCTGTCTCCCAGCCTAACCATTAAAACAGGTGAATTGGAAGATAGCGGGGAAAATGTCAGCCGTGTGGGATTATTTTATCCCGCACGATGTGTAGATGGAGACTAGTTGTGGAGTATAAGGCATTTTTGTGTAA
>NW_015151797.1:19770-22681 GCF_000732505.1 Cyprinodon variegatus | reverse complement strand
AAAGAGATCGATACCGCGTCAATATATCAACATATATGGCAAAATTTTGTGGATTTTCGGGGGATTTCGTAGCATAACGACGACATATAGCAATATTTCATTAGTAAAAGAGATTGATATGGTGTTTTTAAATGGCAATATATCAGCATATGAAGATATTGGGATATTTTAATGGATCAATATTTTTTCCCTCGTCTTTAGAAGTTTTTAAGTCTGTAAAAAAGAAGTTTTTGAGGAAGAAGAAGAGGCGATGTCCGATATTCAGTTTTAAGGCCGATACCGATAGAGGGCCGATTATATCGTGCATCCCTATTAAAAAACATTTAAATTTTTCATATATTAACAATTACTTGACAACAAAAACACTGTGGATATTTAGGCACATCAGAATACTAACATTAAAGATGATCATTATAGAATTTCTACCCTTTTCAGAACTAGATTTTATGTTTTACGGGGTCAAGAGAAAATGATGTGTCTCTGCAAGTCATCTAGGAGTCTTTATTGAAATCAAAGATAAATAAATATCTTAATAAAAAGTTATAAATTAATCAATTTATCTCAATATTATTACAGGGTTTAATGCTCTTAGAAATAATTTAAATGCCATCAACAAGTAGCCATGACTCTTACGCGCAGTTCCGCGCAAACACGCAGAACCATTTATGTCTGATATAATCTATATCTGATGAAATTGTTTGTATAAACATGTTTTTTTTTTTTTTATAAAGCATTTTGAATGCCATGATAATCACATTTAATGAATTTTAATGCCAATTAAGGCCTTAATCTAAAAATAATAATAATTTAATGACTTTTAACGGTTTTTAATGACCCGCAGAAACCCTGTAGTAGTTGTAAATATTTTTTTTTTTTTGCAGAATTATTATTGATAAAAGTAGGTAAGTAATGAGAATGGAAAAGATGTTCGCCTCAGAAATAAAGAATTAAGAAATTTTAGCCACTATAGGATTTATCTAGGAAGCACGGATTTTTAAATACACCCGTCTAATTGTTAGGAAAGCCTGTTGGAAAGTATAGACTGTGTTTATTTAGAAAATATGGCGGTTTCGCTCGTTGTGGAGGTTCTTATCTTGTTCATCACACCACAGTTGAGTCTATTACTCAATGTTCCAATTGATTTTATTTGATGTGTTTGTAGTAAAATCAACTTTCTTCTGAACGCTTAGTCTGCAGGTCATTCTGGGCATTAACCAATAAATTATACGGTTTAGGGGGTTAGTTTACCAACAGTATACTCTATTTATTAACCTTTCAGTTATTATTGTAACATAGTAAAGGATTTTTCAGCTTGTATTAGTTTGTAGATATTTTTGTTTTGTAAACATTGCTGAATTGTTTTCTGTTTTTATTTCCCACAAACCGGTTTAGTCCAATTTGGTTTCATTTTTAGAAATGTGTGGCGTCAATTTTGTTTCACTATTGTTACGAGCAAAGAACGTATTTCATAAACTGAAATAAAAAAAAAAACTGTAAATAAAAATTTAAATAAAAAAATGCAACCCAGAAATTAAACTTAAAAAAAATCTGTAAAAAAAAAAAAAAAAGTATCTTTGCTTTTTTATAACATTTGGTTTTCTTTTTTCTAAACTATTTCTTATCTCATTTCTTTAAAAAAAAATTTTTTTTTCCAATTTAGTTTTAAATGTTATAATTTTTATATACAAATTTTCAAATTTCTGTTTTTCATATTGCGTTTTACAAATGACATTTTCTTAACTTCAGGGGTTTATTTTGAAATAGGAGAGAAGACACAGCACTACTGAATGTGATCCATACAACTGGAAAAGAATGCAACTTGTTAACCCTAAAAAAAAAAAATAATGAAAAATAATAAATCTAAAAAAAAATTTTTTTAAGAAAGTTGGAAAAAATATAATTTGAAAAATTAAAATATGAAAATTATATGAAAATAGCAGTCACCCTTTAAAAACATATATTTTTGATTAAGAAGTTTCATTTCTGGATTAATACCATTTTTGTTTTCACATTTTATTTTACAAAATATGTTCTGCGCTTGAAAAAATAACGGATTAAAATTCACTCCATAGATAAGCATCCTATTATTGAGTGTCGGTGGTTTTGTTTTTGCCTGCAGCCATTTAGGGTCTGACCTTCACTCTGAGTTACTCCCGTTTGACATGTTTAATAAGCAACACTTGGATTTATGTGTTTCCCACTAAAACAAACAGCTGAATTTTCCATTTGCACTTCAGCTCAGACAGAAATCTACTCTCCTCCCACTAAGCCTCCACCTGAACTACAAGAACCCACTCACTCCACTTGAGCTTACATAAAAACGATTATTGCAGAAAGCTCTGCTGACCGAAGCAAACTATAGGGAGCTATTTAGCAAACTGTGTATATTAGTTATTGCATTTGACTAAAATCTCCCAAATGTTTGAAGATTTTCTCCTGTTATAAGAACGTTCTCCCTGCTGCAGATGAGCGTTTCTGGGAGGAGCTACTAGGAAACATCTGCTTTCCATCCTCATTTAGAGCCAAAACGAACTAATGACACATTGATCTGGAGTCCGCCTGAACAGCCTTCTTTGTTAAGAAAACATTGAGGCGGGCTAATAGCTTCAGCAGACACATTAGAGGCTGGATGGGATGAGGCTCTCCATCAGACGCTCCCTCTGAATGATCGACTGCGACTCGCTGTGGCTTTGGGCTGCAATAAACACCAGGCAGACGTTAACAAATCGCTCCGTGCCTCACTTTACCTGCGTGGAGCGCCTCCACCTGAGGGAGTTAGAAAAAATCACAGTATCCGAGAACCAAGGGGGGGATTGATCAATAGGCAGATGCCTAGGGCCCCATAAAACTCTGTTTCCATGTATGGTTAATAAAACTATTCCTTATTAGTGCACATTAATTATGTTTTTGA
>NW_015151797.1:15602-16636 GCF_000732505.1 Cyprinodon variegatus | reverse complement strand
GGCCGATGTCCGATATTCAGTTTTAAGGCCGATACCGATAGGGGGCAGATTATATCGTGCATCCCTATATATAGTGTAGTGTATACATGTATTTATAGTGTAGCTTGTTATATTGATTACTGATAAAAACATAGTCAAATAAAAAAAGTCAGTGAGTTTTTACAAAGTCCAGGTTGTCTGACAATTTAAATTCATCAGGTTTTTTTCTGAGCTATCCTGAGTATATTATCAACACTTTCAGGGAAGCTTGTGTTTGGGGGATTTCTTTGTGTTACTCTGCTTATTTTTTCCTCCAGATTGTCCCTTTTGTTTAGTGGGACTGATTTAACATAAAAATAATTTCCCTTTCATACGCTTTGGATTACTGTGAGTGGTTCTTCTGGGTTCTGTGGACCTGCTGTTTCCAACAGTATTTGTTTTAGCAGCAGATTAAATTTAGGAGGTAAATCAAGTTTGTGCTCAGACTACCTTTAGTGATAATGCTTTAGGGGAAATGTCTGTCAGATAACTATGTTTGTTCAACCTTTTCCTCACAAACTTCCACAGAACAAATACAATATAACAAGATGAAAAATAGGCTTTTCAACGTTGGTCTTATTTTTAAATACTTTCTACTTTAATATATCCTTTCTGGATGACATGCATCGCTGAAGCAGCTCAATGAAGGAAAGATAAACCACTGAAATTATCTCGGAGTAACATCTTTTAAAATATGGCCCGTCATTGATTAACACAAGAAAAAACAAAAAGGCTTACAGTAGCAGCCATAAAAAATGGCCCTTCCCAGTTAAAAACCAGCCGAATGGAAGCCGAATCCCCTCCAACTCCCGGCCACTGGCCTTCTCATTGGCATCCATATATGCACTGAATTACAGGGTCAGACCAGGAGATGAAGCTTCTCTTTAGATCTTAATGTCCACAAATCATGACAGACAGAATATTTTAGATGTTTAAAAAGGAATTGTAGGGGACTAGCCAAGGACCAGCCAGGGACTAGCCAAGGACCAGCCAAGGACCAGCCAGGGACTAGCCAA
>NW_015151797.1:7794-15292 GCF_000732505.1 Cyprinodon variegatus | reverse complement strand
TAGGACCAGCCAAGGACTAGCCAAGGACCAGCCAGGGACTAGCCAAGGACCAGCCAAGGACCAGCCAGGGACTAGCCACGGACTAGCCAAGGACTAGCCAAGGACCAGCCAGGGACTAGCCACGGACTAGCCAAGGACCAGCCAGGGACTAGCCAAGGACTAGCCAAGGACCAACCAAGGACCAGCCTAGGACCAGCCAAGGGCCAGCCTAGGACCAGCCTAGGACCAGCCTAGGATCAGCCTAGGACCCAGCCAAGGATCAGCCAGGGACTAGCCACGGACTAGCCAAGGACCAGCCAGGGACTAGCCAAGGACCAGCCTAGGACCAGCCAAGGGCCAGCCTAGGACCAGCCAAGGGCCAGCCTAGGATCAGCCTAGGACCAGCCTAGGATCAGCCTAGGACCCAGCCAAGGATCAGCCAGGGACTAGCCAAGGACTAGCCAAGGACCAGCCAAGGACCAGCCAGGGACTAGCCAAGGACTAGCCAGGGATCAGCCAGGGACTAGCCAAGGATCAGCCCAGGACCCAGCCAAGGGCCAGCCCAGGACCCAGCCAAGGGCCAGCCCAGGACCCAGCCAAGGGCCAGCCCAGGACCCAGCCAAGGACCAGCCAAGGACCAGCCTAGGACCAGCCGAGGACCAGCCAGGGACTAGCCGAGGGCCAGCCGAGGACCACCAAAGGGTCAGCCGAGGACCAGCCAATGACTAGCCAAGGACCAGCCAATGACTAGCCAAGGACCAGCCAATGACTAGCCAAGGACCAGCCAATGACTAGACAACAGCCAATCAAAGCAGAGTATAGTTGCCTGTTGGTACTTTGAAAGAGGGAGGGGTTTGCAGCAGCTTACTGCTCACTGAACACAACAAACTCAGAGCAGTCATTCCACTTTAGCCCCATTTCCACTATCCTTTAGAAACCGTGCTGACATTGGTCCGAGCACGGTAACTAAGATAACTGTTGAGTGTAAATGGCACGCACAACTGAACCAGACCGTGCCAGACACAACTCAACCATGCTAAACTGGTGCTAGTTCATCAGTAGGGCTCTGCGCGGTTCAGTTCTGGCTCAGTTTTCAGATAACAAAGAGCGAATGAGCAGACGGCGTCATCTCCATATGGTCAGCCTCCGTAATCAAGAACTTCCAGACATTCATAGAAATACTAGCTTCCCTGCCATGCCACACGATTTCTAGAGATGACTCTGCTTAGCAGTGCGTCTGTAAGCCCTGATTAGAATATCGTTTGTCGTATCCACTTTGCTTTTGGACTCTAGACAACTGAAATTTGAAAAGTTAAAGGATCTATTTACGCAAAACCCTTCTTCAGCTATTAACTGACGAACGGAACCAAAATCTGGCACAATGTTGAATTTTTTTTTCATTCAAGCACATCTTAGTCCTCAAGAACCTGGAAACCACTGACTGTCTTCACATTTACTCAGTTTGTGGTTATGTGTTTTTAACAATTTTTGCTGCCTTCTTCACCTGACTCTCCGCAAACTTCCTGAATGTTATGGGCACCGTCGTTGACTTGCTTATTTACCTCTAGAGAGCAGTAGTACTTTATATTGTCACTAGGAGGCGAGAAAACGTGCTAGCGGATGTGGAAACGGTCGTAAGGAACCAAGCTCAGCACGGATCGGTTTTCAGAGGATAGTGGAAATGGCGCTATTGTCAGCAGTCTTCAACAACACGGAGAAAAAGGCACTAGTTTTGTTACTAGACGCTTTTTTGAAAGAAAATTTGCAAGAGTGATCCAAAAAAAAATCACTAAAAATCGTGGTAAAGTCATTAAAAGAGCAACAGTGACCGGATAGCTTTCACTTTGTTGTGCTAACGTGCTGTAATGCATCTGGTGTATTTTGTCCTTTGCAGTTTAAGAACTGGATTTACTGACTGATACAAGAAAAAGCCTTTTAGCACAGTACAGAGGAAAAAAGAGGTTTAGTTATTAAAGTACCAGACCCTGCCACTTCTCCACACTTCATAGATATTTTTCTTTCTTCACTCATGCTCTCCTCTCCTCTGGGATCCTTATGGGACCCTCTGCCAGGCAAAAGATAAAGCCAGAGGATTTGCGCTCACTCCCGGCAGTCACCCAAGCAGCTATCAGTGAGGGTCGCAGAGAGAAAAACACAATGAAAGGCATCTATATCTGTCAAGTAACCCAAAAGCTGAAATATTGTGTGGAATATAGCTGAAAAAGTGGGAAGCAAAGGGAGCAGGAACAAAAGATGACAAATATGTTGCCTTGTAGAGTAACGCGGGGTGCAGAGCGGGCTCAGCAGGAAGAGATGAGGTGGATTATTTCAACTTAGGAGACCAATCAGATGTTTTATTCCATTTAACGCCACCTTGGTTTTCCCTGCTAACCTACTCTCTGTAACGGTGCATCTGACATCTTTCTAAGACAGCTAATTTAGTGAATCCTGTACCATATCAACCATACTGAGACGTACTCATCACCCTTTCAACCCATGCTGTGCTACCATCAGTCTGAGGGAAAAGAGATTTTCTAAATTAGGAACCTTTAAAGATGTAAGTTTAAAAAAAAATACATTTGCGCTTGATTATTAAAAAGTAAGATTTTGTACTTTTTATGGTTGGAAGTGATCAATTGTAGTGGTCAGACGACAAAGAAAACCTAAAAAGATTTATAATAGTGAAAGCTGCAGAAAAGTACCTTAAAGTGAGAGATTTCAACCGGGAAAGAAAGTATGATGAGAATACGAGTAGGACCATCAGAAACTGGCAGAGTGACATAAGCACAAATTTTAATTATGAGGAAGAATTTGATTATGTTTTTCATTATGTTGGGTTAAAACATACTGTTCGGAAAACTATTATTTCTTCGTTTAACTCCATAACGCACTTTAACTAGTTCACCAGCCGCCATGAAGAAGAAATAAATTTGGGCAGGTAACAATCAAACAAATGTTTAAATTAGGGCTGTCAGTTTTAAAGCGTTATTAACGCGTTAACTGCTTTAGACTATAACGCCGACATTTTTTTTTTAACGCACGTTAATCGCGCATCAAAACAAACGCACCGTTCGCTTGTGTTCTTTATTCTGTACTGTTTGTTTTACCCTCGGCGCTTTCCGTAGCTTCAGGAATGCTAAGTTTGCGGGAGAGTCCGCAGCATAACAAAAACAAAAACTTAAGTTTTGATGGAAGCATAACGCCTAATTTAACATTTAGAATTTAAACCAGGATATTTTTATTCTAGTTTCTTAAAAGTGCTTGAAAAATAATAATAAAAAAACTTTTTGTATAAGCATGTGTTTTTTACATTATTGAACAATTGCATTTTTAAATGGCCAAATTAAATAAAAAGATAAAATATGCGATTAATTTGCGATTAATCTCGAGTTAACTGTTGATAATATGCGATTAATCGCGATTAAAATTTTTAATAGTTTGACAGCACTAGTTTAAATCCTTTAAAATAGATTTTCATGGAGCACTATTTTTCTTATCTTCTTCTAGTGTTGTTTTATTTGTTCTCAAATGTTACTGCTGAGTGATGAGTGGCAGCAGTGTAATCCTAGTGGGTGTGAAAGGACTCAAGGTCAGAATAAAAACCTCCTGTTGCACAAACGTTTAAGAACTTTTATTTTAACCTTGTAGTCTACAAAACATGAAGACAAATCTGTGAAACCAGTGGAAATTATGAAACTAAAAGATCTTTTAACAACTGATACCAAACATGTTTTAAATGTATGAAATATATTTAGTGTTTATCCCAATATGTTCTCACAGCTACAGTAGAAATATAAGTAGACACATCCCTGTTTTATTGTTTATATCATAATATTTGGGAATTTGATTTAGATGTTAGATGTCTAAATGAAGAAAAAAAGTATTACCGTATTTTCCGGACTATAAGTCACTACTTTTTCCCCACGCTTTGAACCATGCGGTTTATTAGAAGCTGCAGCTTTTCTGTGGATTTTTCCTAACCGTCAGAGGGGGAAGTCAAAGTGGGAAATGAAAGAATAACGGACTAATTTTCATTTAGTTCACAAGAACATGCTAGCAGCAGTTACGGTGGAGAATAAATGTCCTGAATTCACACATTTTGACGTTTATTTGCTGCATTAAAGCTGCCGAACCAATGAAGAGACTGAAATCAACTCCTGCAGAGCTGAAATAAAGAGCCGATGAAGCTCCATCTTTCAGTAGAAGCTCTAACTGCTGCGAGCTAACAAGCTAACGGGAGCTAGCATTCTATTCCAGGGGCTATATGTAGAGCTCCCCCTACAGGTTTTGAGGGGAGACAGTTCAGTAGATATCAGCGGATTATAGCCTGGTGATCCGTATTGTGATGTCTGCTCTATAGTCTGGAAAATACCGTATTTCAAAGGAAAAGTTCGGTCAGCAAGGAATAATCAATGGATCATTATTTAAACCTAAACAGAATCAGTTTGTATTGATTTAATGAATTTAGTGTTAATCAATAAAAAAAAATATTAAGTCTGGGAGCGGCCATTTTTCTCCAAATATAGTAGCCCCTCCCTCCTGCCATCTTCCAGCAGTGACGTCACGGTGCGGTAAGCCTAGCGCCATTCTCCCCGCTTTACAAGCTAAATCAATGGGAACTACTAGACACATCTGCAATCAACAACAATTATTGAAGATTTCCAGAGGACTTCACCATTGAAATTCACCAGAGCTATAGTGAAACTGACAATGCCCACGTGCATGGCAGCTGTATGTTGGAATTATTTCACCTTTCCGATCCCTGATCCTCCACAAATGGACACTGTCAAGGAACGCTATGGACAGCGGAAACATGCAAGAGGAGGAGAGTTTAGTGTCGGAGGTCGTGGATGAGTCTCCTCCATCATACATTTTTTATTTAGAGGAGGAAAGCGGGGACGAAGATGTTGTGGAAGAGGACGCCAGGGCGGCAGAAGCTTGGTTTGGTGTAGAAGGCTTCCAGCCGTACATGTTTGAGCCCTTGCCTCGCAACGCTGCCAGTTCTGTTAGCTCTACGCCTGCCGAAGACACAGACGTCCATCCCCGTGAACACTGGGACGCAACTCAATGGGAAAGGAAAGGATTCTGGTTTCAACCGTTGCGTATATTAGCTGCGACATATGAATCAAGATGCTATGACCGAAATAATTTGATTGACAGATGGCCGTTGATATATGATTGGCCAAATTTCGGTGTTCAGGCTGACGGAGAACTAACTGGCCTGCAGAAGATAACAAAAAAAAAACGCAGATTTTAAGACAATTTTTTTAGATAGAAATTTTCTACATTTTGTGACAAGGCATTTTTATACTAACCTGACTCCCCCAGATGGATTTGCTGCGCATATCAATCTGGAAACCTTCCGTTGAAGTAATTTTGGGAAGGGGCGAAAATACTGGTTAGCTGATTGGCCTATGTTGGTGATAGACGGGCCAAATAAACCAATCAGATCAACGAAGCATATGACGTACTAACAGCCAGGCTACTCTTGCTGAAACCAGTCAGGAGAAGAGCAAAAACATCTTTTCCTCTGAGAAAAGCCTCCAGAGCAGTGTTTTGCTCTTCTTTCAGTGAAGAAATACTCTGTAATTCCGATAAAACGTGCTCGATAGCCACGCTAACGCTAGTTTGATCGGCTGAAGTCGCCATGTTCTTTAGACTGAACTGTCGCGCTTCTCGTTGCGTCACACCTCAACCCGCCTCAAAGCCAACGCTGATTGGACGTTCGTTTGGTGAACGGCTCCAAATTTTCTTCAACTGAGAGTCTCCAGACTGATCTGCGAGTGAAACCTTGAAAGCTCGCAAGATCAGGATGGTCTCACGAGGCTATATTTATACATGTTTAAGCCAGAATTATTTGACATTTAAATATTTTCCCCTACTAATTTAAAGAAAGGTTTCTGAAAGGAACTTTGGTGTTTTATTTTTAATTATTATTTTAAAATTTCATATTTTCTCATAAAATTTTTTTTTTACTGAATTTTTTCCAAATTTATTTTATATTTTTTAGATTGTTTTACAAATTGAATTCGTTTTCATAGATCACATTTTAAGCTCAATAAAAATGTTGCTAACGTCAATGCAGACCAGTAGAAATGCATCTTCGCTCCTCACTCGAGAGGAAAGCTGAAGTAAAGATAATATAATCTATAAACATGATATCAAATATCAAAGCTCTGTGTTATGATGGATAGCAATACTGATCCGATACGACGATTTTCTGTCGGATCGGACGCAAAATCGGATTTTTTCTGTCATTAACTTCTACTTGTTCTCCTATCCTTCATCTGTTTTTGTTCTTTTATAATAATTGTTTAGTGCATTGTTTTTATTCAAAATACTTCTGGCTGCCTGTTTGGCTGTTTTGAAAAGGTTAAATTAAATAATCTGTTAAATAAAATCAATGAACTTCCAACTGATAACTGAATAGCTGAAGTGGTCCAGATCTGAATGTCAATGCAAAAAGCATTTGTGTTCATGTCAATAATGGCTTCTAGGTAGAGTCTGCCTTGTACCTGCAGTCATCCATCCACCCATTTAATATTTTAACAAGCCTCTATAGTATATAGATTCATAGTGGAATACTGATCGAGCTTCCATCGCTCAAATCTAGAGGATGTCAGAGTATAAAAGCACCACACAGAGTGCATTCCTCACAATCTCAACGTGAGTACATATGCTGCTGCTTCCATCGTGCTATTGAGTTACGGCCAATCCCTAAAGCCCCATTCTTCCTCACAAGCAGGATGATTGCTTAACTATTCCAAGGAGAACTGCACTCACATCCACTCCACAGGACATCTCATTGAAAAAGCACTCCATCTCTAACTTGTGCTTCATAAAAAAATCATGATAAAGAATGTTTCTCTTTTTTTTTCCCTTCAGAGGAAAGATAATTACAAAAGTACCGAGAGTAAAAGGCAGTTTTACCCAAAACAGGAAAAGAAGAAGGACTTTGTGGCTAGAAAGATGGAAAAGAAAAAAGCCAGTGGATGAAACATGATAGCACAGTTTAAAAAGATTGCTAGGAGTAATGAGTGTCTTATCTTGGTAAAGAAAAAAAAAACTTTAGCTGCTCAAACAGTCGTTCCCTGGGTGGTAAAACCCTCCATCTGTAAGAAACAACAAAAACCAGAACACAGGGCTACCCATAAATCAGCTGTTCCCCATAGGCCCCTGTTAAAAACCTGCTTCTCCACTCAACGAAACAGACAAGTTTATATTGTGCACCATGTAGCATATATCATTAATAAGTTTAGGTAAAGGAACATTTTAGATTTACAAGATGTTTCTTCTTGTCAGAAGTGATGTAAAGAGCCCATTTCATGCCCTTTTTTTAGAGACAATTATCACTCTCAGTTAGTGTTGCACCGATACCGATATCAGTATCAGGCGGGGCTGATTCAGTAACCCGACTCCGCCAGATGGATCTGCTCTGCATATCCATCTGGAAACCTTCCGTTGAATTTTGGGAAGGGTCGAAAATACTGGTTAGCTGATTGGCCTATGTTGGTGATAG
>NW_015151797.1:0-6332 GCF_000732505.1 Cyprinodon variegatus | reverse complement strand
ACTTTAAAAATCCAAATTTAAATAGTGTTATTGGAATCCAGGACAAGACTGTCAGGATCCCAGTTTTTGCGTTTCTCCTTTCCTCCACCAGGAGGCGCCTGGCTCCGGTCCGCCTCCTCACACACCTGCAATCGGTTACCTCATCACCGGACTGCTCTTAAGCTGCGGGTTGCCACTACTTCAACGCCAGAGTGTTTGCCAGTTTGGGGTACTCTAGCCAAGCCTTGCTAATGTTGAGTCTAATCTGAGTTTTTGCATTTTGAGTTTTAGTACTCTAGCCCGGCTGAGATCACATTGAGTTTAACTGAGCGCTTGTTTCTACCTGAGTCTCAACTTTGTTTGTTCTTTGCCATTCGGCAGGAAGCCTTCCTGCAAACTGGACCTTTTCGGACCGCCTTCTCCCAAGTGGGATAAACTGAGTCTTACACTGAGCCACGGATTCCAAAAAGGGGGTTTGGATCCAGCCACCTTTGAGCACTCTGAGATCTCTCTCTGAGTAAGGAAGCCATCTTCACCACGACCAATTCAAGTACCACAGGAAAATTGAGTTGCAACCAGCGGCTGCATCATTCCACTCCGTCCGAATTCTGGGTAAGCCCTGTTCCGCCCTCCACCGAATCAAACAAACCCTGGAAGACCAACACACAGACTGGGGTCTACGTGTCTCTTCTTCTCTGGAAACGTGAGTGGCAACAAATCCTCTCCTTCAAGATTAACAACTCCAATTCCCCACTGAGCCTGAATCTAACAGTCTGTCTTCCCTTCGTCTTCCAGTTTCCGGCTGAGCAGAGTTCGGAGGAACTCTGCACTGAACTCCTTATACTCTTCAATAAAACCTGTTGCACTTTTTCACTGTGTCTCCCTGTTTGGCTTCACTGCATGTGGGTCCGAGCTTTAGAAAAATCATGACAAAGACATTATTACCTTTGTAACGTTCAAAAAGTCTGGATATTTTGATGGCAAAAATGAATGTCAATGTAATAGCAGGAAACGCCAATTTGCCCGAATAGAGAAGAAAAATAACAAAAGTTCTTCTATAAGAAATTTATGAAAAACACTCTGAGAGTGAAAGAAACACATTTTCTTCGGTCCAACACAACCTTAGAGGCATTAATGCTGATACTGGCGATGACATTTTTTAGTTTATAAACCTAAATATAATTGTTAGCTAGGGTTATTGACTTTTCAACTTTTCAATTAGCTTTTTACCTTTTTTTCTTGACTTAACTTTTTTTTTTCCCCAACTTAATTTCCGGTAGGTAATATATCATTCAAGGGCTCATCTAATTGGTCAAATGCCAAAATAAGATGTACAAACATGTAGCAGCATCTTTGCTGAATGGCTGGATATAGATCTTGTGCTTCTAGACCTCACTGAGGGACTGGGGGGTCTATTTGTAAGGGGTATGCAAGGGATCAAAAACAGTAACTTACCCTATAAAGGGTAAAGAAGTAAACTGTTTTCATTGAGCAGATTAGATCCTAAAACTGCCGCTTTTTCTCTTTCCTCTGCCTCACCTCAACACTCGCTGATCAGAGAACGCAGATGTTTATTTACTGGGCAAGGCAGCGCAGTCAAGGAGGGTACTAAGGAAACAACTGGTCGGTTGGACAGTTGGTCGATTGGTCAATCATTGATTCATTCATTGGTTGGTTGATTGATTAGTTCGTTGATCTGTTACTTAATCCCTGACTTCTTCATTGGTTGGTTGCTCAGTTGATCAATCATAGATTCATTCATTGGTTGTTTCTTTGTTTGATTGATTAATTGGTTGATCGATTACTCAATCATTGACTCCTTCATCGGTTAGTTGATCAGTCATTGATTCAATCATTGGTTGGTTGTTTGATTTATTAGTTAATTGATTAGCATGATATTGATTTTGGTTCTGTTTTGTAACACAGTTAATACCTGAAGAAGGGTGTTGCATACATAGATCATTTAACATTTAAAATTGAAGTGGTCTAGAGTCCCAACTTGAATCTTGACACAGAACCTCTGAAGGGAGCCAAAGATAAAGGTTATGGAAGGGAGGCTTTTCCAACTCAAAGACTTAGATTTGATTGCTAAACAGAAATGATAATTATACCAATAGAAACATGGACATAAATGATGCACTGCCATTGCAGGATTCAGTTCATTCTATTTGCAGGGTTCGTACACCTTTTCCAAAGTCAAAATCAAGCACTTTTGAAGCACAGATCCATTTTAAAACTTTTTCCAGCACCTTACGGAACCAGTTTTGCGCGGATGACTTGCCAAGATAGTGCTGCGGGAAACACTGCAATACTAACATTACATTATCACACCGTACTCTCTGTCAGTCAGTAACGTAGCCTGTGAATTCCTAGCTAGCAGTTACTAGCGTAAACAAATAGGCGCTAACGTTAACGTGTACTAGGCTACTTCAGTTGGCTAACTTAAAAGTCGATGACTGACTCTTCATGTGACTCGACAGCGCAGACACGCCCATTGTGAAAAGCTGCACATCTTTT
Organism: Cyprinodon variegatus; assembly: GCF_000732505.1. Classification (NCBI taxonomy): domain Eukaryota; kingdom Metazoa; phylum Chordata; class Actinopteri; order Cyprinodontiformes; family Cyprinodontidae; genus Cyprinodon; species Cyprinodon variegatus. The sequence goes on along the minus strand of NW_015151797.1, from coordinate 3,836 downwards.
TTGCAGACTTTACAAGAGGCAACTGGTGGGGTTTGTCCCCGTTTAATCCATAATTTGTATTTTTCATCTTCCAGCCAACGTTCACTGAAACGACAACCTCCCGGCATGGTGCAGTAGTGGTTTCATGGGGGCGGAGTCACACATGGAAATAGACTGGCAGATCGCAGTCACACATAAGCGAGCAGGTTTCATTTTCGGGCTCTCCAACATTTTATTTCTCCATTTAATAAACACACGATTCAGTTAGATGGGTATTGGTTGCGAAAGGAAATTGTTACAATTTCAAGCATTTTCAAGCATTTCATCCAAAATATAAGCACTTTTCAAACCTTGAAAACACAACGTCAAAATTCAAGCATTTTCAAGGATTTCCAGCACCCGTACGAACCCTGTCTTTGACATGCCTGTTAAGGGTTACCTACCAACACACCTATCAGACATAAACCTCTGGCCTAAAGGGATTCTTATTTAGTTCAAATCCGCTAGTTATGAATATTTTTGGCCTAAACGATACATATAAAAAATATAAATGACCTTAATACCACATTTCCACAAATCTCCAGAGGCTTTGACACTTCACTACTCCCTTTAAATATCCCCTCCCTGTGGCCCCAGATTTCTGAGCCAGTCCCGCTGTACGGGAGCTCATAGGTGAGGGAGATTTCCTCCCTTTTCTCCTCATCTTTCCAGGACAGTTCACCACCTTAAAGCAGGGATACGCATCAGGAGGTTGAAGGTCCCTACTCTTATGATTGTTGTTTGAGGTTATGATCTCCTCCTTTCAAACCTGGCACACTGGAAGACCTTTTACAAATGAACAGTGAAAGATGCTTACATTTTTATAAAAGCTTAATGAGTCAGATAGAAACTGATATTTTTTTGCTTCTCCAACAGAAATTAAAACAGCGGTCATTGAGAAGGTTATACAAATCTGCTTATTAGCTAAAAGGAAGGAAAAGGAAAATGTATGCTTGCCCTGTTTTTTAAAAACAATCCAGCAGAATAAAAAAAAAGTCAGATAACCCTATTTAGTATTGCTTGACATTGTGTGTAGACCAATGGCTGCAAAGGCAGAGCTAAACTGCACCTACTGCAGCCTGAAGCACCAGAACGGGTACAGTTGTTGCAGAAGATTAGAGCGTGGTTCCAGGTGATGCATTTCCATTAAAGCCAACAGGACATTAGAGTTAAATGGACTAATTAAAAGTGTTTCATTCACACACATAATGTATGGACCAGCAGTTTCACACGGACAAAATTCCTCAGTAGCAGCAGTCTGGACAGAGATAAGGAACAATGGAGGTTCTAGATCAAAATTACTAGGGGGGCAAAGAACATAAAGGAACAAAGAAGAAAACAGGGAAATATTTCATACTGGGAGTGGAGTAAAAAAGTCTGCTCTCCAGTGGCTGGAAGTTGGAGGGAAGCAGGTTGCCATTCGGCTGCCGTTGGACTGGGAAGGGCCATTTTGAATGGCTGCTACTCTATATTTTTCTAGAACATGATGTAGCTTTTTTGTCTTTCTAGCAATAAACTGTCAACAAAACCAGTTCAAATGTTGTATTATATGGTCAAAATGGGAAAAACTTTGGAAAGGCTTGAATAGTTTTCTGTGGCACGGTGATTTAAAATGCAAAGAAGCCAAGCGCATGATTGTAAGTTATGTTTTGTGAAATATTTATCTGCCGTGACGGGCTGTCCTCAGCTCGTTTTTGGCACACTAACAGACCGTGTGGCATTTACTCTGTTCGTGTTCACCAATAGTCTTCAGAATTTTATAGCCTAACCAAACGCGTTTGTCTATGTTCTTATCTTTGGTAAACTGCCGACGTACGGAACAGCAAATTAGCATAGCCCCGTAATCATTTACCCCATTTACACTACCCTTGAAAAACCTACTGAGACTGGTCCAAGCTCAGTAATGCAACTTTTGGTGCATTACCGCCACCAACTGCTTGATTTTCTCCTTCAATTCTGGCAGTAATACCGCAGATCGTCACTAGGAGGCGAGGAGTCGAGGAACCGACATAGCGTGATGTGTAAACAGTCGTCAGAACCGAGCTCGGCCTGGTTAACTGATCCGAGCTTTATCAGAAGACTGACTGACTCCTGCTAAAATGCAACTACATAACCCCGCTATGTAACTAACTGGGAGCTAAACGCAACTTGTTGGCAAACGGAAATGACGTAGTTGCGTTCTCGAGTCACATGTGCGAGTGTTACAGTTACAATTGCCTTCTGTATCTCTGTTTGTTTCTGTATGTCAGCAGATGGCCGCTCACACTGAGCCTGGTTCTGCCGGACGTTTCTTCCTGTTCCAGGGGAGTTTTTCCTCTCCACTGTCGCTACACGCATGCTTTGTGTGAGGGATTGCTGAAGAGTCAATAAGTCANTATATTAGCTGCTACATATGAATCAAGATGCTATGACTGAAAAAATTTAACAGAAGACCGTTGGTATATGATTGGCCTAATTTAGGTGTTCAGGCTGACATATAACTAACTGGTCTGCATAAGATAAGGAGAAAAAAACAGATTTTAAGACAGGATTTTTTTTTAAATAGAAATCTTCTAAATTTTTGGACAATATGTCCTGATAAAGAGTACATTTATATATACATGTTTAAGCCAGAATGATTTGACAGTTAAAAATCACTTCCCTACGACTTAAATGACGGCATTTTGAATTAGAGCTGCAATATAGGCTGACTGGTGGTGAATTTTTTTTATCTTAAGGAAGGAAGCAGATGTGATGGCGTCTGTACCAAGTGTGAGTCCATCTCTGTTGATTTTGGACCCGATTGCACATTTAAAGCATCCGATCAACTCAGAGCAGAATTGCATCAACCTTCCATCGCTCCTCCTTTGCCTCCCAGACTAAGAGGAAGCAGTTTTATTATTTAGCGTCCAACATTATTACTGCAGGTCCTGTATCTATACAGAGTGCTGGGGTTGTCTGACCTGCTCCACTCGATGTCTGGTCTGTAGGTAGGGGTCATAACGTGCTCGGATCGCCCTCATGGACGTTGGCTTTTAGAAACACAGAATAAAAACAATAAAGGGAAAGAACATGGCAGCATTTTTCAGTCAAACTCTTGAGATTATTCCTAAAAACAAGAACTTTAGATTAAGGTTGACTTATAGAGTAGAGCCTGACCTCATAGCCGGTATACGACTGTGTGGAGTATTCAAAATCAGAGTCAGGTCCACCGGGACAGTAGCTGCCAAGGACAAAAACAGACAAACATGTAAATAAATGGAGTATTAGGAAACCAAGGCATTCTTAAACGGAGACATAGAAACAAAAACAAAAAACCCTACAAGTAGCTACTCAAACATTTTTACTTCACACAGAGGTTTATACTGCATACATGAGTACAGGGTAATACTCACACACAGATGTTTCCAGTGAAGCTAATGTGAGGACATCTATGTGGTTTGCACATCACAGCCACCACTGCAATCTGTGGAAACAGACCCAGGAGACGAACATTTGCCTTTGTTCATTTTCTGACAACAAAGAGCTGCTATCATCCAATCATTCCATAAATCAGACATTTAACCAACTGCTAACCTCGACTTTTAGATTAAAGTGTTAACACAGAACGGGAAGGGGGCTGAAGTCGATCCACCGCTCTAACGTAGATGAGAGAACGAATGCACAACTAATGCAGCAGTAGCACCGATCGCCTATGCTAAGCACCTAGCTTGTTTTAGCTACAATTATACTCAACCTTCTGATGGTAAATTTTGTATTTTATTTTTATCTAGTATTTAATGGGATTGTTCCTTCTGTAAAGTGACCAATGTGAGCAAAGGCCGATGCAATAACACATG